>NC_029790.2:23727544-23730480 GCF_000816755.2 Arachis ipaensis | reverse complement strand
GCAACTTCCATGAGCTTCAAATGCCCTTCGTGTAATAGATTAAAAGAACCGGGTAGAATTATTTTTCTTTCTGCTGGTATCTCTGAAAGCAAAAGATTAAAAAAATAACCAATAAAAGGTGAATATAATTGTAACTGCATTAATGTTGGTACACCTGAAACATTTAACCGTACCACTTGAAAATGGATAGATTTTAAAGCCTATTTGACAAAGTTGTTCTAACTCTTGCTCTTCATTGAATTGCTTTTCACATTCTTCAGTTACAACTGATTCACTGAAATCAAGGATAGAGGTCGTTGGAACTTTGCATGCCTTTGAAATGGAAATGGATCCTCTTTCAGTTTTTTTAACACTTGACAGAATCCAGTATGGATATTTCACCTTTGATTCTATAAGTGAGACCAAAAATAAATAAGAGAGAGAGAGTAATGAATGGTTAGATTAAATACTGCACACCATTCAATTTTTTTTTTTTTCATTGGAGAGGATCCACTCCCCTTTGCAATAGCCTAGAAACAAAACAGAAGATTAAAAAAACCGACTAAAAAAAATTAAGACAAATCTAGACACCAAAATTCTTATGCATAACCTCAAAAAGTAAGAACAATAAAAATGAATAAAAGAAAATAAACAACTCATAACTGCAAATAAATAACAATAAAAATGACAACTTTTCTTCACACCTGTAACACACCTTGAGCAAAAGTTGACTGGAAACTCTGTCCTCCTCTTCTTCTCTAGTATGAAGTCCCTAAATTAGAAAGTTTGCAAAGTGAATCAATCTAAATCAGCACTTGAACCACGTGATTATCACATGTTTATATTATGTTAAGACCCATCATAGAGAACAAAGATGAGGGTATAGGTAACAATACCTTAGTAAGGGTCACTCCTGAAATCCAAAGTCGGTCAGCGGTTCTTGTCGACATATAAAATCTAGAAATGAACATAAAAGGCGGAGTTCAGATGGTACTAGTCCTCCAGTTAGGTGATAGCAAGCTAAAGTGGTCTAATAATAAGCCTAATGTGGTAGAACATAAACTTTGTATCATTGTTCATGTGTTAATATCAAACCAAGTTGGTGCTTTATTAACTAATTTCTGTTGTAGTAGATAATAGTATTTTGCATATTGTTGAACTTGTGCAGTCTACTACTGGCTTGAAAAGTGAGAACTAAACTTCAATATTCAATTGCTTCCAAAAGGTTCCAGCAGCTTCTCTTCTGGGTTAGTTTCATTACACTATTACAGTAGGTTGTGTGTTGCATAATTCAGTTTATTGGCATAAACAAGATAAAAGAACCATTCAGGAGGTGCATACAGATATAGTGATGTTGATAAGACTTTTGTAGATGGTATATAAAACTAGATAATACCTGTGCTCTCCAAGTTTAGAACGAGTGGTAGCCAAAGAACCAGTGAATCCCACACCAACAACAGGGGATCCTAATCACCAACAAGTAAATGCATAATACATTAGTTCATAACTGTAAGAAACATTTCATCGAATTCTGCCACAAACACTATAATTATCAGATAAGTGATTAAAAAAACGTGGCTTGGAAGAGCACGATTGTAAGCCAACAAAGCTATATCTTCAGCAGTCTGTTGACTGTAAAACCGAAGAGAAGAGAAGAGTGTGAGCATTGTGGAGATGGTTCTTTAAAATTGGGGATTATGATTTTTAACTTGAATTGAGGGACTAAATTGAATCAGAACAGTTTACTCTGCCACGTTAGCTAGTCATTTTTTGGCCAACGTGTCATGAAGGAGGCCAACTCAGCTTTCCGGTAGTGCCAGATGGATGGAATGTGCCGGAAGGACGAGTCTGAGTCTCGGAGTACAACCTTAGAGATGAATATGGGTAATTTTTAAGTTCAGAGACTACTATGAGGCTCGAATGCAACTTCAGGACTACTTTAAAACTTAACTCAAGATATTGGTTCATCGGGTTTTGGTTGTATCATCAGAAACTCAGTTGGCGAGTGGGTGAAATGTTGTGTTGGTCCTCTTTCATTTAGTTTAGTTCTTAAAGGGGAACTTTTTGCTATTTGGCGGGATTTGACTATGGTTTGGGAGATAGGTCTTTGTGATGTTATTTGTGAAATGGATTGTCTGGATACTGTTCTTATACAAGCTACAAATACCTCCGTTCATGCCTTGGATAAATATATTATGGGTAAAGTACTAAATTAGTTTTCTATGTTTGGACGTAATCCTGTTTTGGTCTTTAAGGTTTCATTTAATTTCAATTTAGTCCCACCTGAGATAAAAAATAATTAATGGAATGTCCTACATGACCGTAGTACAAGAACAAGGTCAATAATTTGGAGAACAAGTATAAGATCCAAAGACACAAAATCAACTGTGGATGCATTAATACATTTATTTACCATTCTCCTTAGTTCTATAAAAAATATTTCATTTAAATATTTCAAAACGTGAATCTCCCATCTCTATTAATATATAAATCGTCTCAAGGCTTTACTTTTGATAATATGTAAATCATCGCATCCTAGGACGATTTATGCATTAAATTTATTTTAGAAATGCACATAAATTATTCTAGTGCTTTGATCTTTTCAAATTGAATATAACTCGTCCAAGGAAGCATGGTTTATAATGTTTTTCATCTAAAGCAATGTAAGATAACACGATTTATGTGCAAAAGAGTAACTCACAGTATCCTACCACAATTTACGTGCAAATGAGATAGCTCATAATACCTTAACATGGTTTATAGTGTTTATAATTTTTTTTTAACCTATTTTTTTGGTTAAATTTTAAGCTAATCCATTTTAAACAAAATTTTAAGCTAATCTATTTTAAACAAAATTTGTAAACATAAAAGAGACAGAGAATAATGTAAGATAAACTTAAATAAGTATAATTTCTTTAATTTGATAAAGAAAAATATTGTATTTTTTTATTTAAGTC
>NC_029790.2:23689874-23727438 GCF_000816755.2 Arachis ipaensis | reverse complement strand
TCAATATTTCTTTTTGGATCTATTAAAACTTCTGGAGCTAGTCATTAAAAAAAATTTCTGGAGCCGGGCGAGGTTATTTAGAGGGGTGAGTACGGGTCGGTTTGGTTCGAATTTATGGTAAAATTAGAATCGAATCGATCAAAATGTAATTGGTTCGGTTTAGTTTGGATTTACATTTTTTTGTACATGTACCCGAACCAAACCAAACTGATTAAGATCGGATTGGTTCGGTTCGGGTAATTGGGTATCCGATGACTTTGAAATTCATAAAAAAACCAAATTTTTATCTTAAAAATTCAACAAGTACAATAAATATGTAACATCAATAGAAATAATTCAAACATATTAAACACCAAATACATTAAAAACTAAACTCATTAAAATCCAAACATATTAATAATGTATAATCATTGTGAAAAAACCATATACATTTTTTTATTTTTTTTATTTAATTAATATATGATTGGGTTCGCGGGTTGGTTCAGATTCCGCACCCGCAAAATCGATACCCGAACCAATCACTAATAAAAATCATCGGTTTGGTTCGGATTTGACCCAATTACCCATTAATTTTAGAACCAATTTAATTGGTTCGGTTCGAGTTCGGACAGGTAATCGGGTACCCGCTACCCGTGCTCACCCCTAGTTACTTACCTTAGCAAGTCTTTGATGAGAAATTTATTTTTTTTTTTTTTGGACAAAAACAAAAAGAGGTATTCAATGCGCCTGCCTGTTGGGGGCCCATACTACTCCATAAACCCTAGTTAGAGTCTGAGAGTGGCATATATAAACAGCAGAAAGACACAAAATTAGGGTTTGTGTTTGTGATCTATAGAGAACCAACAATGGCGTCCAAGAGAGGTGCCTCTCCTCTACTTATTCAATTCTTCTCTAATTCGCCAAGATAACTATACCTAAATCTAACTAACCTTCATTTTTCTACTAATTCACAATTTGATTCTTTTGTATTTTGTTGTTCGATTTCTGTTCAGGTCGCGGTGGAAATGCGGGTAACAAGTTCAGGATGTCGCTGGGTCTTCCGGTGGCGGCTACGGTGAACTGCGCCGACAATACTGGTGCCAAGAACCTCTACATCATCTCCGTTAAGGGGATCAAGGGCCGCCTTAATCGTTTGCCTTCCGCTTGCGTCGGCGACATGGTGATGGCCACCGTCAAGAAGGGGAAGCCTGATCTCCGTAAGAAGGTGCTGCCAGCTGTCATCGTCCGCCAGCGCAAGCCCTTCCGCCGAAAGGACGGTGTTTACATGTACTTCGAAGGTCATAACAATAAAGTCCCTTTGCTTCTTTATTCTTTTATTTGCTTCAGTCATGTTATATTCTTTTATTTTTAGCTTTAATGCGGATTCATCTTTGATTTTGGTTAGATCATTATAGGTTAGGCTCTGATTATGGTTATTATTTTTTATTACTGATTATTGTTGATTAGGATTAGCATTTTATTTGTGTACTAACTTAACTATTTTTATGTTTGGAAAATGGTTTTTGATTGGGGTTTTTTGAATTGTGCAGATAATGCTGGAGTCATTGTGAATCCCAAGGGTGAAATGAAAGGTAAATTATTTCAATAGTTTTTTTTCCTTTCTGCTTTTAACAAGATATTTGACAATAATGGTGAAGAAATGTTTGTGAGCTTGTTCCTTTAAGAAAAATGAACTAGCTGTTGTATTGGATTATGATGTTACATTATTTTCTCTACATGTTTTTAAATTTATAAGCGGTTCTTTGTGTAGTGAATTTGTGGTTGTGGTTTTGATTTGTTGTCATTGTTGTTATTGTAGGTTCCGCTATCACTGGTCCAATTGGAAAGGAGTGTGCTGATCTATGGCCTAGGATTGCAAGCGCAGCCAATGCCATTGTTTGAGTTTGATTTCTAGCAATTATATATGTTAAAGTTTCTGCTTGTTAAAGAAGCCTCCGATTTTGGTTTTAGCTTCAGCTGTACTGAATGTGATAGAGATTTATATTATTATAACTTATGTGAGAAACTTTTTATGGCATTAAGTGGTAGTTATAAAGTTGTGTTTTTCTTTGTTTTTTATTTTATTTTTATTCACTCTATTTGTTGGGATTCATGAGTATCTGGGTCTATCAATTTAGTTTTATGATAATCGGATGAATGGAATACCTGTTTAGTGTTTTGTTTTGATCGGGGGAGTAGTAGTGATTTTAAAGGTTTAAATTTTGACTGTCCTCATTCATAGGATATGAAACACTTAATTCGAGTGTCTGCCTGGCACTCAATGTTGCTAATTGGTTTCTTTGCGTTGAATAGTTCAAGTCTTAAAACACTCTCCCAACAAAAAAAAATCATTTTGTTAGTCTGTAATGCAGGACCAGTGTAATTTAAGAGGATTCTCACTACTCAGTCAAAATGAATTTTAATGCTGAAATGTTCTGGTGAATGTTCACCCTATTAACTATTGAGGTGGATATTTGAGATCCAACTTTTAGGAAAAAAGTGTTTAATGGACTATGAAAACGGCACAACCACATCCACTGGTGTCTGTCACCAAGAATAGCACTGCGATCACTGTTGAGCTGCCATGACCAAGATGCTCCCTTGCCGCATCCACGGTGTTTCGGGTAGGTCAACACACCCCATCACCATCTAAGATTGTTGCACAAGATGATCCTCTGCCTACTTTGAAGCCACCTTTTGCTCAAGCTGCTGCAGGGATCCACTGAACACAGCACTAAATTTTCCCTAATTTTGAGAAGTGGTCCAAAATGGACTCGAAGCTTGCGAAATTTGATCCGAGAATTAAAGTCCAAATCTTGTGAAGTGGGCAGAAAGCTGCTGGCATTGGTGTAGGCGGCGGATTACGTAGCAATATATCTTCTATTTGCTTTCGGGTATACGGTGCCTTATCCAACTCAAAACTGTTACTTGGGTTGTTTGGGACTCTTAGATTTTGTACTTGTTTGAGTGTCAAATTAATAAAAAAAAATTATTTTTAATGTATTCATTAAATTTTTAATAGTAAAAATAAAAGTAATAAAAAAAATTAAAAATATCTTTTTTAAAAAATTATAATTTATATAATTTTTTAAAAAAATTTTTTCTTTAAAAAAATATTTTTTACATAATAAATAAATAAAAAAATATTTTTATATAATTATATTCAAATATAATTGATAAATAAATTTTTTTTGTATGAATTTTTCAAATATAAATTATTTTTATTTTTTTATAAAATAAAAAAAAATTTTAAAAAATATTTTTTTCTAAAAATTCACCCAAATAAGCTCTTTATGTTAAATGTGATCATACATTCATACTTTTGAAGTAGTGGAGAATAGCAAAAATGCAAGAGTGGAGAATATCGATAAAATTTTTTTTAAAGCATCTCCAAACAGAAGCAAGAGGAACTTGAGAGGAAATCTTCCATCAGCACCATCTCCACTTATTGCTAATCAATAATCATCCTCTTATCTGTTGTTTCCCTTGAATATTGTTTTTCTTATTATAAAGTGGATTCATAATATATTATCTATTAAAAAAAATCAAAATAACAAATAAATAAAGTCATGTGATGAAATATATTTGGAATGTTTGGCATCATTTTCGTACTTTATTCTACTTTGTTTCGTCTTCGATCAATCAGTTTGTCATTAAGAAAGTGTCCATGAATTTGATTTACTAGTGGATAATCTCAAACTTTGCATGAGAATGAATAAAATACTAATGTCGTCTCTATTCATATTCAGTTTCTGAATTAAAATTTTGTTACCGTGGGCATTTCTCTTATGGTATCTGTTTTGTCGATTTTTAGCAAATCAATAGTGGTTCGATTTTAATGGTTTGGGAGCGAAATATATTCTTCTTTTGCAGGTATCAATTTTCTATAAGTGCATCAAAGTGTCTCCAATTAGACAGGAATCGAAATGGAACATAAATCCAAATTTATAAAAGGATAAAAGAAATAAAAAGTAAAATTTTCAGAAAAGAAATTAACTGAAATCGAAAAAATTGCGTTGAAATTTAAATAAAGCGATACAGGTGCCTTCGACTGAATCAAAGAGTACTTGGACATGGAAATTAAATAGTACTTGAAAGATAAATTGACTTGAAAGATAAACCTTACTGAAATTTTAAATGAAAGATAAAGACAAATAGAAGGAATCCTACAGATAATTGACTCGAGGCAAACTCAGAAAGTCGCTTGGATGTGAGAGTGCGTGAGTAATTTCTGAAACGAAGTTCCAACCTTTATTCCATAAAATCTTCTAGTATTTATAATCTACCTCCATAACTGACGATTAATTACAAGGTGCAATCTTAAATGCACACTCTTTGGTAACCGTTCCCGCCCTTTGGCTGATCAATGCTTACTCATAAATTTCTCACGTGATAAATGCCTTCAACTTCTCTACTTACATAACGGCTTGCTTTTCGAGTTAACCCATTCGACTACCTCTTCCGAGCACTTGATCGATTAGGCCTGTTCGATTTAATAGAGCGTTTTGAAAATGAATGTGTCAAATACATTCAGCCAATGTTTGCACGTGCATCTTTTCAAAAAACCGCCTACATCTTGAACCTCTTCACTACTTCGAACCAACTTACTTTAATCGAAAATATTTTTCGATCAACAGTATCTAATAAGCCATTATTTTTTTGGAAAATGCTATGGTATAGATCAATAAAATATCTATACCTATAGAAATGAAATAACGTGTTAATTCTTTAAGTGACAAGTGATCACTTATTGTTTTTGGTTGGTCAAAGTTGTCATACCTTGATTAACAACGGACATTACTTTCAATAATTTGTCTGCTTGAAATATAATTAATTTTTTTGTTTTTATAATTATTTCTTTTTTATTCAAATATCACAAAATGAAAATTTGTCTTGACCAGAAGAATATTGTATCGCCCTCCTCTCAGATTAAACAATCCTTCTTCTGTTCTTTCATTTTTTGCTTGTTATGTTATTAATATTCTATCTATTATAAGCATTTCGAATTTTAAATGTTATTTAGAAAATAATTCTAATATTCAAGTAAAATAGCATTTTATGTGATATAAAACAATCATTTAAAATTTAGAAGGATTTTAGTTGAGAGGAATTCAGACATGAACGTATTGTGATTTTGAAAAGAGATGACCAGGTTTAGGATTTATCTATTTATTTATTTATTTTTGGCAAAAAAGACCATCCAATACATTTTTGTTTATTTTTTTTATTTTATTCAAGTGAAAAATCCAAATTTAATAATTATTAACATAAAATCCTAAACTTAAGCAGGTTCTTATTATTTCTACGAAAAGAAAAATACTAGTTTCCCAACAAATTCTAATACTATATGTTTATATTATGATTTTGTTTTTTATTTTCATAGCCACTGTCCATTCATTTACCACTCCAGTCTAGTCATAACGTTTTGCGTCTACTAGTAAAATTAAGTCAGATTTTATGTTGTTCTTATTTCACAATTAACCCCATATATTCATGGATATGTGTGTTTGTAATTTCATTTTGCAGTGTATGAACATAGATTACATTTTTATTTGGTTTATTAGTTTATTTATTATCATGTCTTTAAATTATTCGATAAAATGCTCCAATAAAAATATGCAAACATACTAATTCATAAGTTCATCAAAATCGAAAGAATTGACATATGTATAGACTATAGAGTAGTGCAACTATTTTTTGTATATAATAAATGTTTGAAAAAGATCACAATTTTTTTCCATGTAAGCACACAATTTTTTTATAGAAGCAAAATTTTGATTTTCATCATACACACCATTTTTGCTAAATGACACACAATTTCTTCATGTATGCACACATTATCCATTTAGAAAACATATATTATAATTGCCAAATAACACACAAACAAATAGTTCAACTCGTGTTCTTTAGAAACATGAGATTGTATTGTGTTTTAGACACATACAAATTAAATTTAATTTCATTGTAATAAGAATGACACAAATAAATAGTAGTTTATACACACTATAAAATGAATTTTTTACAATTACATTTGCAAGCACACAAATAGTTAAATTTGTGATTTCAGCTACATGAAAGTGTGGTTTTGTTCATCTCAATTGCCAATGGGCATACAACTTCTATCATGGTTGGTTAATTTCTTTTTCTGCGTTTTTTTGCTTTTTTTTTTTTAATATGAAGTTTATGTTAAAGTTTTTTCGAAAGTTATAAAAAATAGCTATCTTTCGATTGGTTTAGATTCTTTTACAATTAAATATATTCTTTGATTAAGAGTTCATATGTATGAATACTTGTTATTTAATTGCATTGCGTATATGATGGGCGTGTATTTTATACACTTTTTAGCACTATTTTCTTATTGTTTTTGGTTATGTTTTGTTAAGTTTTATCAAGTTTTAGTAGGTTTTAGTGTAAAAATTACTTTTTGGATGCTACTTTGAGTTTTTGTGGTTTTTCTATGTTTTTAGGTGAGTTTTGGGTAATTCTGGCAAGTTTTGGAAAAGACTAATTCATAGGTTGAGAAAGGACTGCAGATGCTGGATTCTGACCTCTGTGCATTTAAACAAGCATTTCTGGAGCTACAGAGGTCCAAATAACGCGCTCTCAACGGCATTGGAAAGCTAACTTCTAGTTCCAGAAATATATAATAGTCCATACTTGTCTTTGGAAATAAAGGCCCAAAACGGGCGTTAAACGCCCACAATTACCGCCTTTCTGGTGTTCAACGCCCAAAAGGGAGCCGCTGGCATTTGGACGCCCAAAAGGGAGCAAGGCTGGTGTCCAACGCCCAAAAGGGATTACCAACTCGTGGATTCACCCCAAACTCAGTCTAAACACTCACCAAGTGGGCCCAGGAAGAGGATTTTCACACTAAGAGTCCAGTCTATCTTAATTTTGTAATCCCTAAGTATTAGATTAGTATTTAAAGGAGAATATCACTGATGAGCAGATATTTTATACGCTTTTTGGCATCAGTTTCATATAGTTTTTAGTATGTTTTGTTTAGTTTTTATTAAGTTTTTATAGGTTTTAGTGTTAAATTCACATTTTTGGATTCTACTATGAGTTTTTGTGTTTTTGTACAATTTTAGGTAATTTCTGGCTAAAATTGAGGAGCTGGAGTAAAAGTCTGATTCGGAGACAGAGAAAGCACTACAGATGCTGTCCAGATCTGACCTCCTTGCATTCGGAAGAGATTTTCTGGAGCTACAGATGTCCAAATGAAGCGTTTTTAACGGCTATGGAAAGCTGACTTCTAGAGCTTTCCAACAATTTATAATAGTTCATACTTTGCTTCAGATTAGAAGGCCCAAAACTGGCGTCCAACGCCAGCTTCTTGCCCCCTTCCAGGCGTCCAGCGCCCACAATGAAGAGTCCAACGTCCAAATGCCCAGAGAGGACTCCCTAGCCAGCATTCAACACCCTAGGAGCCTCATAGCATGTGGATCTCATCAAAGCTCAGCCCAAACACTCACCAAGTGGGCCCCAGAAGTGTATTTTAGCACTAAAAAGATTGTTTTACCCTTACTAGTCATTTGTTTAGTATTTAAGAGATTATATTTATGTAATTCAAAACCTTTTTACCATCTCTTTTACCACTTTACACGTTTATCATTGTATTCTCCTTTCAGTATGAGTTTCTAAACCTCCTAGGTTGAGGGGAGGAGCCCTGCCGAGTCTTATAAATTAATAAAAGTATTACTATTTCTTCTTCGATCCATGTTTGATTATTTCTAAGATGTATACTCGCTCTTCAACATGGTGAATAGGATGATCAGTGACAATCAGCTCTGTTCATCATACTAAGATGAACGTACCTGACAAACACCCGCGTCTACTTGGGCTCGCGTGAATACGTGACTGGAAAGCACAGACCAATAGCTATGTTTATACATCTCTTAGACGGCTAATCCACGATTTCGTTGGGGACTTCTCGAGACACCAGTTCAGCCGATTTTCGGGGAGATTAGGGTCTCCGTGGTATAGGCTAGAATCCAAAAAAGCAGCATTCTCTGATCCGAAAGATTCGACCTTGTCTGTGGCGTTTTTAGTAAGATCGCCAGGAGAATGAACTGCTAGAGCTTCACCCTTCATCAGATTGGATGACTACGGCCAATGGCGTTCAATCTCTTAAATCAGTAATAATTACCATTTAACTTCCCCATTAATATTGATCCACTCGATACGTTTTTCGAGACGTACACTTTCTCTCTCCACCTCTTCGCCTTCTTCGGGAAGTTACCTCTTTTCGCATTCCTTCTGCAATAACGGGCACAACAATACTTCCTTTAAGTTTGGTGTCTTTTATCTTTCCTTTCTTTGAATTTCAAAAAAAAAATATCTTATTTCATCTTGTTTTAAATTCAAATTTTAAAATTCAAATTTCAAAATCTTATCTTATCCTAATTCAAATTCAATTTTCGAAATTCAAAATTTAAAATTTCAAAATCTTTCTTTGACCTCCTCTTCTTTTTAATTTCAAATTTTCAAAATCAAATCTTTTGTCTTAAATTTTAAAATCTTCACTTATCTTGTTTGACTTTCTCTTTTCTAATTTAATTTTTCAAATCTTTGATTGACTCTTTCTTTTTTTTTTTTAAATTTCAAAAAATTTTCAAATCATCAAATCTTTACCTTATATTTNATTTTAAAACTTATCTTATCTTCTTTTTAAATTTTAAACTTCTAAATTTTAAATCTTCACTTTCTTTTAAAAAATTGAATTTCAGAATCTTTATTTGACTTTTTCTCTCCAATTTTCGAAAATATCCTTTTTAATTTTTAATCTTGTTAGTTAAGTGGTTGTCATATCTTTTCTTAATCTTTTCTTTTATTATTTTTTTCGAAATTTCTAATTTATTTTTAGTTTTCTATTTTTATTTTATTTAATTTCGAATTTCAAAAAAAATTGTTTCTTTTTGGGTATCTCATTGGGAGCTCTCTATACTCTAACATAGAGACTCCCACTTTCTTTTTTGTCTCTTGTCTGTGTATGTAGGAACAGGAAGAATGCACGTTGAATCTAGAGGGAGAGGCACAACCTAAAAGAACTTTTGAGTCTTATACAGCTCCCACTCCTGACTTCTATGGAAAGAGTATTAGTATACCTTCTATTGGAGTAGCTCATTTTGAGCACAACCCAGAGTTGATCTTTCTAGTGTAGAAAAACTGCCAGTTTCAGGGACTTCCACAAGAGGAGCCCGCAGAATTTCTTGCTGAATTCTTATAGATAGCTGACACAGTAAGAACTAGCGGAGTAGACCAAGATGTCTACAGGTTGTTGCTCTTTCCATTTGCTATGAAAGGCCAAGCAAAGAGGTGGTTCGATAATCAACCTAAATCAAGATTGAAAACATGGAGTCAGCTGGTGGATAAGTTCTTGAATCAATACTTTCTACCAAAGAAGCTAACCCAGCTAAGACTGGACATTCAAGGCTTCAAACAAGAAGTTAATGAGTCTCTTTACGATGCTTGGGGGAGATACAGGATGATGCTACGGAAATGTCCTACTGAAATATTTTCAGAATGGGTAAAATTAGACATCTTCTATTACGAACTCACAGATATGGCTAAGATGTCCTTAGACCATTCTGCTGGTGGTTCAATCCACACAAGAAAGACAATTGAGGAAGTTCAAGAACTCATTGAGACAGTTGCCAGCAATCAACATTTGTACTCATCTAGTTAGACTTCAATGAAGGGAGAGGTCAAGACAGTGTCCACTGAATCAGACCCTCCTAAGCAAAGTGAGTCATTAACCCAGCAGCTACACTTTCTCACACAACAAGTGCTAAGCTTGCAAGAAACAGTGCAAAAGACTTGAGCCTCCAGCAAGAATATGGAAGCACGATTGAACCAGGCTAAACAGCTATTGTCTGAACAAATAAGGGAAGAGTGCCAAGCTATCTAATTAGGGAGTACCCTAAACACCCAGCCTCAGAACAGTAAGAGGCAGGGAGATGAGGAAATGGCAGAAGATGAACAAGCTGCCGCCTAGGGTACCATCAGGGGCGTTGAACGCCCAGAAAGGGATGGCATGGGTGTCCAACACCCAGAAGGGGGGCAGCCCAGGCGTTGAACACCAGATACAGGGAGACCAGACACGTGTAAGTTCTAGTAATACCTCTTCTAAGCAAGTTGGTAACCCTTCTTTAGGCACTATGGACACTCAACCTGCACCACTCATGGCCCTTGAGCACAAGGCCAAGTTACCATACCCTCAAAGACTCTAGAAAGATGAAAAAGATAGGCAATTTGCCAAAAATTCTTAGAATCTTTCAAGAAGCTGGAGATCAAAATCCCCTTTGCAGAGGCTCTTGAAAAAATGCCTTCATATGCTAAGTTCATGAAGGAAATACTGAATAACAAGAGGGATTGGAGGGAAGTAGAGACAGTGGTGCTTACTAAGGAGTGCAGTACTGCCATTCAGAGGAATCTTCCTCAGAAACTGCAGAGACACCCTAACACTCTTCTCAGAGACACAGAGGTGAATCCAAGAGAAGAGTGCAAAGCCCTGATTAGGACCAAGGAGGCTGAGCCTTAGGTGGTACCCATTGTTGAGGAACTAAATCAAGAAGAGGCTGGAAGCACATTGTTACACATCCCTCTTATGGGAAGAAAGCCTAAAGTACCACACCCTCAGACGGTTCAAAAGGAAACAAAGGATGAGCACTGCTCACAATCCTTGGAAGGCTATGAGAAGCTGCAATTCAATATTCCTTTTGCTGAGGTTTTGGAGCAATGGTCTCTCTCTACTGGAAGAAACCTCTCTGATACTGAGAGAGGAGAATTGGTGCTAAGATTATAGAAGGATTACATGGTTTTCAAGGTCCTTAAACCTCCACTATCCCCTGATAAAGGAGGTACTTCCATGCAAAGTACAGTATTGAAACCTCCTCCTTTGGTGAAAACTCATACAGTTTTCCCAGACATCAAACTTAAGTTTGGTGTTGGGCAGTCACCATCCACCAAGGAGGAAGGTCCCAAGAGGAAGATGCATAAGGGATGGAGAAATAATACAACCCCTACCCTAACAAGCAAGGAGAATCAATCTGATGACAATAAAACAAAAAAGCTTGTTAGGAGGAATTCAATTCTAAGAGCACTAATCTTCTCCTCTTTCCCCTTGGAGTCCTTTCTATTAACCAACTAGAAGAAGAGGAAGAAAGTCAACAATCAAGTGTCAAGCTAATGACATTAAAGAAGCACTTGTTGGGAGCAACCCAACCATGATAAGAGTATTTATGCTTTTCATTCTTTAAGTTCATTTATATTTGGGTGATATTAGTTTATTATCATAGTTATTCCCTTTGATTTTTTAAAGTTTGTGATCATGTGCAGTAATCAGAACAGAAACAGAAACATTCAGAGATGAAAACAGAACACCCTGGGGAGATCCCCTTGCTGGCGTTGAACGCCAGACAAGGAGGAAGACCTGGCGTTGAACGCCACACAGGCAGAAGTGTGGGTGTTCAACGCCCAAGATAAGTAGCATAGTTGGCGTTGAACGCCAAGGAAGGAGCACCTGGGCGTCCAACGCCTAAAGGGGAGAAGCAAGCTGGCATTGAACGCCAGGGAAGGAGTCACTAGGGCATTTAACACCCTACATGGAGCAGAAAGCTGGCGTTGAACGACAGCCAGGGAGCAGAGGCTGGGCGTTCAACGCCCACTGAGGAGTACTTGCTGGCGTTAAACGCCAGAATAGGAACAACTTGGGCGTTTAACGCCTATTCAGGAGAAGCTTTGGACCAATTTTTGGTCCCTTTTGGGCATTGAACGCCCATTCTTGGCGTTGAATGCCCGAATTTGTCATCCCTTTCTAACACTCTTACCTTCTGTTTTCAGTTTTCTTTGCTTGAGGACAAGCAAACTTTTTAAGTTTGGTGTTGCAGAGCGAGCTCTAGGTCTATATTATCATCAATGGCAACAAGGGAAGCTAAATCATCTTCACAGAAGCGCACAGCTTGAGCAACTATCAGTACTAAGGTGGTTGAGTTTCATTCCCGTTTCTTTCTATTTTTCATTATTTCATTCCATTTTTTTTATTTCTATTCTGGCTTTTGCATGATCATTTTTAGGATTTTGCTTTAGTAGTTTATTTTCAAGTACTTCATGGTTATAAGATATCCAATGTATCCTCATTAAGATTATAAGAAAACTTTTATTTTTTAGAAGTACTTATCTCCAAATATTTTTTATGGTGGCCTTGCATTGATCCTTTGAATGTATGAATTAACTGTGCATATTTGATAGTGAAGTTAAGTGTATTAGCTCTTGAAGAACAGTGAATTTAGAGAAGTATTATTGACTCTCTGAAAAATAAAAAAACATTGATTCTTGAAGCAAAAGAAATAGCAGAAAAAGCAAAAAGCAGAAAGAAAAAGAAAAAGTGATGAGGGAAAAACATTTCCACACAAAACTCATCGGCAAGTGTACCGGGTCACATCAAGTAGTAATAACTCACAAGAGTAAGGTCGATCCCACAGGGATTGATGGATTGAGCAACTTTAGTTAGGTGATGAATTTAGTTAAGTGAATATTTGATGATTTGAGTGAAATTTGATTAACAGAAGTAAAATTGCAAGAAAATAAAAGGGAGAATGAGAATTGGCTGAATCTTAAAGTGCAGAAGAAGTAAAGTGCAGAAACCTAAAGTGCAAAAAAGTAAATAAGCTGAAACTTAAACTGCAAGAAAGGTAAATGACTGAAACTCAAAGTGCAAGAAATGTAAATTGCTGAATCTAAATTGCTAAGAAACTTAAATTGCATGAAGAATAAAGGGATTTGGGTATTGGGTTTCAAAACTGAGCTGGAAAATGTAAATTGAAGTAAATCATAGAACTATGAGATGAAGAGATTCAGATCTGGATCTCAGTAGCAAAACAGAAATGGAAAATTTGCAAAGGAGTCAAAACGGAATGAGAACTTGGATCAGATTTAAAATCTTAAAGAGAAATCAACAATTGCCTTCAAATAACAAAACAGAAAGAAACTCAAATCTCAATTTCTCTCTTGACCAAAATAGAAAAGAAGAAATTGCAGAAGAAATAAAATGAAAACAGAAAAGAAAATTGAGAACAAATTTACAATACTTAGAACTATAAGCAGGAAAAGTAAAAGATGATTCTCAGATGAAGAAATTTAGTGGTGTTCTTCAATCTGAATTCAAAACCCAAAACAGAAAATAGAAGTTGCCGAAGAAAGAACAAACAAAAAGAAAACTTAGATCTAATCCCCAATTCTCCAAATTCTAAAGAAAATTTCAAGAAAAAGAAAAGTAAAACAAAAATGTGAAGTAAAAAAGTCCTTCTCAAATCAAAATTGCTCCTATTTATACACTTTCTATTTTCCGCATTAAGCATTGGAAGTGGGCTTTTGTTGATTTGGATTTGGCCTTGAATAAGTGGATTAGGTGCTTGGTGGCTTGGGCTCCTCCCAGTGGAGCGCTCAGTTTGTGATTTGAGCACTGCGTTCACTTTTCCTGCATGCTTCCTCACGTGCGCCTTTCTCACAAGCCAGCGTTCTCTTTGTGAACGCTGAGTTCACTTTTTTAGCGCTTCACTCATTGGCCTAGGCTGGCCCCTTGGTGTGCATCCCTCGTGCCAATTTTGGTGCGCATGTAGCCTTCTCTAGCGCTCTCTTTTTGAACGCTGCGCTCCTTTAGTGAGCGCTCTCGCAATGATGCACGCCTTTTCTTCATGGGCGCTCTCCTAGTGAGCGCTTCGTTGATTCCTTGAGCGCTGCCTAGCACTCCCTTGGTTGAGCGCTTCTCCTAGCACTCCCTTGGTTGAGCGCTACGCTCAATATTTGAGCGCTGGCTCTTTGATTGAGTGCTGCACCTTGAAAAACACGAAAAAGGTGAGAAAGTGAACGTGGCGCTCACTTCCAAAGTGAACGCTAGCCTCAAAGTGTGCTCTTTGAGCGTGGCGTTGCTTCTTTGAACGCAACGCTTCCTTGATTCTTCATTTTTTCATTTCTTCACCTACAAGAAATCAAACAACCAATCAAAGTCTCACCAAAATCACGAGATCTTTGCATCATTCATAAAATCAATTAATTCTATAATAAACCTTATGATTTTGTGTAAAATAAATGATGTTTGATTGATTCAAAATAATCATGAAAATCCATTCCAATCACTTACTTATTGTGCAAGAAAGTGCATAAAACCTAGTGAAACAAGTGAAAGATGCTTATAAAACTAGCATACGATGACTTATCATCACAACACCAAACTTAAATCTTGCTTGTCCCCAAGCAAGCACTAAACATGAGAAGAGATGAAACAAAACAAAGAAGTATATGTGTCCTTATTTAGTAGGTAATAGAATTTGAACTATGGGGTTTTATGCAGACAAGATGCAGCTCAATTTATTCTTAGTTGACAGATATGAAATGTCTCTTTGAGGATTCACTATAGTTGCTGTTACAATTCCTTGTTCTTTTATTGATCCCTGTTAGCTTTTTCCTTCTTTCTTTTGCCTAGAAACTTTATTTTTCAATGATAGCTCAGTGTCAAGTATTGCAGCAGCCTTTTGGCTCAATTTTTCTCAACACCTCTTCACTACAGACACTTGGCTCACAATTCTTCTTAGGGACATTGATGCCCAGTACCTCTTTGGGTCACTAAATTATTTGTAACTAGGTTGCTCTTGATAATGGACTTTTAGTTGGTAATCCCGGATTAGTTAATCCAAGTTACCATGTTTTAAAAGACTCCTCAAAACCTAATTATCCAAGCATATCCTAGTACAAGAAGCACCACAGGCATATGTCCTAAGGTCCAAGCTATTGGTGTCCAGCCTTATTATTTGTTTCTTTCATTCTTGTTGCCAATCCTTGGCTTTTCTTTTCTTTTTCTTTTCCTTTTTCTTTCTCAGTTATCTTCATTTTCCAGGGATGTTCATTAATAAAAGGTTTTATAACAGCAACTAAGTTCACACTACAAAGGACATTCTATTCTATAGCTTTTATTATTAAGCTTATCATCTAATCAAGCAATTACCACCACAAGTCTTTATTCTAATTCCTACTACATTGGACAAACACTTTCTATTTCAAACATTTTCTCTTATTGATGCAAAAGGGAAACAAGACATGAATTTAATGCAGATGAGTGATAACAAGCATAATGCAGCTAGTGCATTTAACAGACATCAAAATTTGCACTATTTGCACTAAATATCAAGGTACACAGCAACTTCTTATTCAAAATATTTCAAAGCAGAGTAAATTTTGTGACAATACAACCTCTCAGGAGTGTCTTGCAGCTTTCCTTTTGTCATCATCATCTTTTACTTTTGCATTTTCCTTGGTGATGATTCTTTTAAGAGGTTGAGTATTTTTTCTGCATAATTATTAGAAGTTGCTTGTTTTTTTCCAAGCACTTAGGCAGATGGTTAGCATGCATGAATTATTGTAGATTCTTGAACTTACTTTGGTGAGGGAACACCAAATTTAGTCCCTTGCTACTGTCTAAGATACATCTGTTACATGAAACCATGTGCTTTTGCTAAAAGTAATAAAACTAAAAACTAGAAGACAGACAATGGTTTATTGATTTCCCTGATTGCTTGGAGCTAGTAACCATTTATGCAGAGGGTTGAAATGTGTTTTTAAATGAGATTTTTGGTGGAACACCAAACTTAGCATCCTTCATTCACCCTTAAATTATTTTGGTGTGCAACACCAAACTTAGCTCCTTGCAATACAGATAAGTCTACTTAACCCTTTTTTTTATTGAAATAGTTTACGAAAAGAAAACTACCTCTGGTTGGGTTGCCTCCCAACAAGCGCTCTTTTAATGTCACTAGCTTGACATCCTTCATTCTTGCTCAACTTAATTTCTGAATCTCCTTCTCTTTGTCCCAAGGGCCTCCCAAATAATGCTTTGGCCTGTGACCGTTTGCTGTGAAATTGTTTTTTGTTGCTTCATCTAGGAGTTCAAGGCTTCCATAAGGAAGAACCTTTGTCACCAAGTAGCGGCCAGTCCATTTGGACTTGAGTTTGCCAGGGAAAACTTTGAGCCTGGAGTTATACAAGAGTACTTGCTGTCCTGGTTTGAACTCCTTCTTCGAGATCCTTTTGTCATGCCATCTCTTAGCTTTTTCCTTGTATATCTTAGTATTTTCATAGGCTTCCAGTCTAAACTCATCCAACTCATTTAGTTGCAGTAGCCTCTTCTCTCCTGCTGCTTGAGAATCAAGATTGAGGAGTTTAGTGGCCCAGAAGGCTTTATGATCAAGTTCTACAGGGAGGTGACAAGACTTGCCATATAATAACTGAAAAGGAGACTTTCCAATAGGAGTTTTGAATGCTGTTCTATATGCTCAGAGAGCATCTTCTAATTTTCTGGCCCAATTCTTTCTTGTGTTCCCCACTGTTTTTTCCAAAATCCTCTTCAACTCCCTATTTGCAAGCTCTGCTTGGCCATTGGTCTGTGAGTGATATGGTGTAGCTACTTTATGCATCACCCCATATTTACAAAGTAGTTTCTCCATCTGTTTGTTGCAAAAATGATTACCACCATAACTGACAAGACCCTTAGGCACTCCATATCTAGTAAAAATGTGCTTCTTAAGGAATTGAAGGACAATTTGTGCATCACATGTAGTTGTTGCCATGGCTTCCACCCACTTTGAGACATACTCTACTGCTACAAGTATGTATTTGAAAGAATATGAAGGTGGAAAAGGGCCCATAAAGTCTATGCCCCAAAGATCAAAGAGTTCTACCTCCAAGATGTAGTTTTGAGGCATCTCATTCCTTCTTGTTAATCCTCCAGCTCTTTGGCACTCATTGCATTGATGAACAAACTCTCTGGCATCCTTGAATATGGTTGGCCAATAAAATCTGCTTTAAAGTACTTTGGCTGCTGTTCTTTCTGGTCCAAAATGTCCACCATAAGTTGAACCATGACAATGCCATAATATGTCTCTCATCTCACTCTCAGGAACACATTTCTTAATCATTCCATCTGGACACCTCTTGAATAAGAATGGTTCATCCCATAAGAATTTCTTGGCCTCATTGAGCAGCTTCTTCACTTGTTGCTTGGTGAATTCTTGGAGAATCTTCCTTCCAACCTTGTAGTTTGCAATGTCTGCAAACCAAGGAGCTTGTTGGATTTGTAAAAGGTGTTCATCTGGAAAGCTTTCGTTCACTGAATGTGGAGCTTGGTTAGCTTTTTGTGATAGTCTTGACAAATGGTCTGCCACTTGGTTCTCATTCCCTTTCCTATCTTTCACTTCAATGTCAAATTCTTGTAGCAGCAACACCCACCTAATAAGTCTTGGCTTTGAATCTTGTTTAGACATGAGATACTTGAGAGCAGCATGATCAGTATATACTATAACCTTTGAACTAATCAAGTATTGTCTAAATTTATCAAATATATATACAATTGCCAATAGCTCTTTCTCGGTGGTGGTATAATTTTTCTGTACTTCATTCAACACCTTGCTAGCATAGTATATAACATGATGTAGCTTGTCTTTCTTTTGCCTCAATACAGCACCAATTGCAAAGTCACTTGCATCACACATAAGTTCAAAAGGCAATTCCCAATCTAGGGGTGTGATGATTGGTGCTGTAGTGAGTTTTCTTTTTAAAATTTCAAAGGCATGCTTGCAATTGTCATCAAAGATGAAAGGATTATCAATCACTAGCAAATTGCTTAGTGGTTTTGCTATTTTTGAAAAATCTTTGATGAATCTCTTGTAAAAACCAGCATGTCCAAGAAAACTTCTTACTGCTTTCACATTAACAGGTATAGGAAGCTTTTCAATGATTTCTATTTTTGCTTTGTCAACTTCTATACCTTTGCTTGAAACCTTATGCCCAAGAACTATCCCTTCAGGAACCATGAAATGGCATTTCTCCCAGTTCAATACCAGATTAGTTTCTTGGCATCTTTTCAAAACAAGAGTTAAATGATGCAAGCAGGTGTTAAATAAATTGCCAAACACAGAAAAATCATCCATGAAGACTTCTAAAATTTTTTTACCATGTCAGAAAATATAGAAAGCATACACCTTTGAAAACTTGCACGGGCATTGCATAGCCCAAAGGGCATCCTTTTGTAAGCAAAGACTCCAAATGGACAGGTGAAGGAAGTCTTTTCTTGATCCTTGGGATCCACCACTATTTGATTGTATCCAGAGTACCCGTCCAGGAAGCAATAGTATGCATGGCCAGCTAATCTTTCCAGCAACTGGTCAATGAATGGGAGAGGAAAATTATCTTTCCTTGTAGCATCATTCAGTTTTCTATAATCAATGCACATTCTCCACCCCGTCACTGTCCTTGTGGGAATGAGTTCATTCTTCTCATTGAAGATGACAGTCATGCCACCTTTCTTTGGCACTACTTGTACTGGGCTCACCCAAGAGCTGTCAGAGATTGGGTATATGATTCTAGCATTCCATAGCTTCATCACTTCTTTTTGAACCACCTCCTTCATGGTTGGGTTAAGCCTTCTTTGGAATTGAACTACAGGCCTTGAATCTTCCTCCAATGGAATTTTGTGCATACAGATGGCAGGACTTATGCCCTTGATATCATTAATCATCCAACCCAAGGCTGTCTTGTGAGCTTTCAACACTTCAATCAGCTTTATTTCTTCTTCTATGTTCAAGGAGGAATTTATGATCACTGGCAGGGCCTCTGCTTCTCCAAAAAATACATACTTGAGATGGGGGGGGGGGAGGCTTTAACTCTTGTTTTGGCTTCTCCTCTGTCTTTCCTTCAGAAGAGATTTCTAATACTTCCTCTTCTATGAAATCTTGTTCCACTTCTATTTTCTCTTCCTATTCCTCCTGGTTGTTGGCCTCAAGTTACCCCCTCTTTACTTCTTCCACCATTTCCACCCTCATATGCTTTTCTTTCTCAGGGGGGTATTGCATGGCTTTAAAGACATTGATGATCATCTTTTCATCATGCACTCTGAGTGTTATTTCACCTTTCTCTACATCAATTATAGCCCTTGCTGCGGCTAGAAAGAGCCTCCCCAAAATGATTGAGTTGTGTCCTTCTTCCTCCATGTCTAAAATGACAAAGTCAGTAGGAAATATGAATTCTCCTACTTTCACTAACAAATTCTCCACAACTCCATTAGGTATTTTGAGTGATCTGTCAGCCATTTGAAGTGACATTCGAGTTGGCCTGAGTTCCTCTATTGCTAGCTGCTTCATTAATGAGAGAGGCATCAAGTTGATGCTGGCTCGTAAATCACAGAGGGCTTTGTCCAATGTTCTGTTGCCTATAGTGCAAGATAGGATGAAGCTTCCTGGATCTTTGAGCTTTGGTGGAAGACCTCTTTGGATGACAACACTACATTCTTGGGTCAAGATCACCGTTTCCTTCTCATTCCAGCTCCTCTTCTTGTTGATAAGCTCCTTTAAGAACTTTGCATACAAGGGCATTTTCTCCAATGCTTCAGCAAGAGGAATATTAATTTCCAGCTTCTTGAAAACTTCTAGAAACTTGGGAAGTTGTTGATCCTTGGTCTCCTTCTGAAATCTTTGAGGATATGGCAGAGGAGGTGTGTAAGGCTTCACAATTTTTCTCTGTTCTTGTGATTGCTCCTCCATGACTTGCTTTCCCTTCTTTGAAGCTTGTGGTTGTTCCTCTTTCTCCTTGAGCTTCTCTTGTTCTTGCTTGTCTTTAGGTGTCACTTCTTCCTTGCTGCTAGTCTCAGCTGGCCTCTTGTTAGTTTCTTTGTCATTTACCAAGGTTCTTCCACTCCTTAATTGGATTGCTTTGCATTCTTCCTTGGGGTTGGGAATGGTTTCACTTGGTAATGCATTGGTTGGTCTCTCAGCTGCTGTTTGCTTGGATAATTGTCCAATTTGCCTTTCCAAGTTCCTCAGTGAAGCTTCATGATTTTTACTGGTTAGCTCTTGATGTTTCATCATCTTTTCCATCATTATCTCCAAGTTGGAGATCTTTTGAGATTCTTGGGGTAGTTGTGGCTGATTATGGGATGTTGAGGGTGGATGATAGTTATTTTGGTTAGTGGATGGGTTGTTGGGTGGATAGTAGTTGGGTTGGAGTTGATTGTTTTGTGGTTTTCTGTATTGGTTTTGGTTAGTGTTTTGATGGTTTATGTTTCTGGAATTGTTCTGGTTTGAGTTTCTCTGCCAAGGCTGTTGGTTTTGGTTCTCTCCCCACCTCAAATTTGGGTGGTTCCTCCAGGATGAGTTGTAGGTATCTCCATGAAATTCATTCTGACCAGCACCTTGATTGTGCATATAGTTGACTTGCTCTTGCTGCTGCTCTTCATAGTTTTCCTCGTTTTGCCCCCACCCAGCTGGTGGTTGATTTGTAGTATTCACTGCAGCTACTTGAAGACCATCAATCCTCTTGGCCATCATCTCCATTTGTTGTTGAATTTGTTGATGCATCACTTTGTTTTGAGCCAAAATGGTATCCACACGTTCCAGCTCCAATACACCCTTCCTTTGAGCTGGTTGGTGTTGCCTTTGATGAGTATAGAAGTATTGGTTATTTGCCACAGTGTCTATTAGGTTCTGAGCTTCCTCAGCTGTCTTCATGAGTTGTAATGAACCTCCTGCTGATTCATAGAAATTTTGGAGTTTATCCCATTCATTGAACATCTCTGGTGGACACTTTTTGATCAAGGCTTTGTTTCTTTCTCAAGCCTCATAAAGTGACTCTCCATCCATTTGGGTGAAGGTTTGTACCTCCATCTTCAATCTTATGATCTTCTGAGGTGGGTAGAATTTAGCTATAAATTTGTTCACTAGATCCTCCCAATTGTTGATGCTTTCTTTTGGAAATGCCTCCAACCATTGGACAGCTTTGTCCCTTAATGAAAATGGGAATAGCAACAACTTGTAGATGTCTGGATGTACACCATTTGTCTTAACTGTGTCACATATCCTTAGAAAGATGGCTAGGTGCTGAGTTGGATCTTCCAAGGAACCTCCTCCATAAGAACAGTTGTTTTACACCAAAGTGATGAGTTGAGGTTTCAACTCAAAGTTGTTTGCATGAACAATTGGAGTGAGTATGCTACTCCCACAGTTTCTTGCATTGGGGAAGGTGTAGGAAGCTAGAACTCTCCTTTGAGGCTGGCCATTGTTATTAGCCACACCCTCAGGGTGATTCGGGATGTTATCCTCCATCTCTTGATCCTCTTCCTCTGATGCTTCTTCTCCAATAATTTCCTTTCCTCTTGCTTCTCTTCTTCTTCTCAGTAATGTCCTCTCCGGCTCAGAATCAAAAGATGTGGATTCACCTCATCTTCCTCCTGACATAAAACACACACAAGACCAGAAACCAAAAGCAATTCACTCTACTGCTAGAGTGAGGTTAATGTTAGCTTAAACAAAAACTCAAACAGTTAGTGTGCTTGACAAAAATAAAGAAAAATGCTTAATCTAGATTATCACCCTACTTAGTCATTGTCAATCTAAATCAATCCCTGGCAACGGCGCCAAAAAATTGATGAGGGAAAAACATTTGCACACAAAACTCACCAGCAAGTGTACCGGGTCGCATCAAGTAGTAATAACTCACAAGAGTGAGGTCGATCCCACAGGGATTGATGGATTGAGCAACTTTAGTTAGGTGATGAATTTAGTTAAGTGAATATTTGATGATTTGAGTGAAATTTGATCAACAGAAGTAAAATTGCAAGAAAATAAAAGGGAGAATGAGAATTGGCTGAATCTTAAAGTACAGAAGAAGTAAATTGCAGAAACTTAAAGTGCAAGAAAGTAAATAAGTTGAAACTTAAACTGCAAGAAAGGTAAATGACTGAAACTTAAAGTGCAAGAAATGTAAATTGCTGAATCTAAATTGCTCGGAAACTTAAATTGCATGAAGAATAAAGGGATTTGGGTATTGAAATTCAAAACTGAGATGGAAAATGTAAATTGAAATAAATCAGAGAACTATGAGATGAAGAGATTCAGATCTGGATCTCAGTAGCAAAACAGAAATGGAAAATTTGCAAAGGAGTCAAAACGGAATGAGAACTTGGATCAGATTTAAAATCTTAAAGAGAAATCAACAATTGCCTTCAAATAACAAAACAGAAAGAAACTCAAATCTCAATTTCTCTCTTGACCAAAATAGAAAAGAAGAAATTGCAGAAGAAATAAAATGAAAACAGAAAAGAAGATTGAGAACAAATTTACAATACTTAGAACTATAAGCAGGAAAAGTAAAAGATGATTCTCAGATGAAGAAATTCAGTGGTGTTCTTCAATCTGAATTCAAAACCCAAAACAGAAAATAGAAGTTGCCGAAGAAAGAACAAACAAAAAGAAAACTTAGATCTAATCCCCAATTCCCCAAATTCTAAAGAAAATTTCAAGAAAAAGAAAAGTAAAACAAAAATGTGAAGTAAAAAAGTCCTTCTCAAATCAAAATTGCTCCTATTTATACACTTTCTATTTTCCACATTAAGCATTGGAAGTGGGCTTTTATTGATTTGGATTTGGCCTTGAATAAGTGGATCAGGTGCTTGGTGGCTTGGGCTCCTCCCAGTGGAGCGCTCAGTTTGTGATTTGAGCGCTGTGTTCACTTTTCCTGCATGCTTCCTCACGTGTGCCTTTCTCACAAGCCAGCGTTCTCTTTGTGAATGCTGAATTCACTTTTTGAGCGCTTCACTCATTGGCCTAGGCTGGCCCCTTGGTGTGCATCCCTCGTGCTAATTTTGGTGCGCATGTAGCCTTCTCTAGCGCTCTCTTTTTGAACGCTGCGCTCCTTTAGTGAGCGCTCTCCCAATGATACGCGCCTTTTCTTCATGGGTGCTCTCCTAGTGAGCGCTCTGTTGATTCCTTGAGCGCTATCTAGCGCTCCCTTGGTTGAGCGCTTCTCCTAGCGCTCCCTTGGTTGAGCGCTACGCTCAATATTTGAGCGCTGGCTCTTTGGTTGAGTGTTGCACCTTGAAAAACACGAAAAAGGTGAAAAAGTGAACGTGGCGCTCACTTCCAAAGTGAACGCTAGCCTCAAAGTGTGCTTTTTGAGCGTGGCGTTGCTTCTTTGAATGCAATGTTTCCATGATTCTTCATTTTTTCATTTCTTCACTTACAAGCAATCAAACAACCAATCAAAGTCTCACCAAAATCACAAGATCTTTGCATCATTCATAAAATCAATTAATTCTATCATAAATCTTATGCTTTTGTGTAAAGTAAATGATGTTTGATTGATTCAAAATAATCATGAAAATCCATTCCAATCACTTACTTATTGTGTAAGAAAGTGCATAAAACCTAATGAAACAAGTGAAAAATGCTTATAAAACTAGCATAAGATGACTTGTCATCAAAAAGTAAAAAAAAAAAAATTGTGCAAGAAAGTGCATAAAACCTAATGAAACAAGTGAAAAATGCTTGTAAAACTAGCATAAGATGACTTGTCATCAAAAAGCAAAAAAAAAAAAAAAAAAAAAAAAAAAAAAAAAAAAAAAAAAAAAAGAAAAAGAAAAAGAAAGAAAAAGAAAAAGCAAAAGAAAAATCCAATAAAGCTCAAAATGAAGGAAAAGGAGAGCTAGGGTCCAATGCTTTGAGCATCAATAGTTAGGAGGGCTTCACCATAAAAAGGCCTAAAAAGTTCAAATAAACTGCTTTCCCTGACTATATGCTTGTGGCGTGAAGGTGTCAAGTGAAAAGCTTAAGACTGAGCGGTTAAAGTCGTGATTCATTGCAAAAGAAGAAAAAAGAGAGTACGCCTAAGAACCCTGGGTACCACTATCTGGGGATTATAGCAAAGCTGAATCACAATCCTAAAGGGTTCACCCAATTAAGTGCCTATGGCGTTTATGTATCCGGTGGTAATATTGGAAAACAAAAATGTTAGGGTCACGGCTAGGCTCAATAAGGTGCAAAGTACCAAAAGAACCTATGGATCAAGAATCAAGAAAAGATAATCTAGGAGAATCAATAATATCATCCGGATTTCAGTTCCAAGAGATGCCAATGCTTCTGAACTTCAAAGGAAAGTGAGATGCCGAACCTATTCAGAAATCAAGAAGCTAAGTGCCCCATTCCAATAAGTGGAGCTAAGCTTCATTGAGAGCTCTGAGATTTATTGTAATCCACTCTTCTTAATCCTATTTTGTTTTTGGTTTCTTGGGGACAAGAAACAGTTTAAGTTTGGTGTTCTGATGAGCGGATATTTTATACACTTTTTAGCACTATTTTCTTATTGTTTTTGGTTATGTTTTGTTAAATTTTATCAAGTTTTAGTAGGTTTTAGTGTAAACATCACTTTTTGGATGCTACTTTGAGTTTTTTTGGTTTTTCCTATGTTTTTAGGTGATTTTTGGGTAATTCTAGCAAGTTTTGGGAAAGACTGATTCAGAGGCTGAGAAAGGACTGCAGATGCTGTCAGATTCTGACTTCCGTGCATTTAAACAAGCATTTCTGGAGCTACAGAGGTTCAAATGATGCACTCTCAATGGCATTGGAAAGCTAACTTCCAGGGCTTTCCAGAAATATATAATAGTTCATACTTGTCTTTGGAAATGAAGGCCCAAAACGGGCGTTGAACGCCCACAACTACCCCATTTCTGGTGTTCAACGCCCAAAAGGGAGCAGCTAGTGTTTGGACGCCTGAAAGGGAGCAAGGCTGGCGTCCAACGCCCAAAAGGGATTACCAACTCATGGATTCACCCCAAGCTCAGCCCAAACACTCAACAAGTGGGCCCAAGAAGAGAATTTTCGCACTAAAAGTCCAGTCTATCTTAATTCTGTAATCCCTAATTATTAGATTAGTATTTGAAGGAGAAGATCACCCTTGTTTAGGATCTTCTTCCTCCTCTACACACTATTTTTGAATTACATTATTTTCTGTAAAATATGAGCAACTAAACCTCCTAAGTTAGGGTTAGGAGCTCTGCTGATTCTCATGGATTAATAATATTACTATTTCTATTTCAATACACGTTTGATTCCATTCTCTTGTGCATTTTCGTTCTTCATCTCATGATTGAGGATGACCCGTGACAATCATCCTTGTTCTACATGGGTTCCGTGTGAGTCTTGACTCGGATAGCATTGAACCACAGCTAGAGAGTGCACTGCGGATTCCAAGAGCGTGCTTGGGCGACTTTGGATACGTGACATAAAATCCTGTTGACCGTGGGTTATTGAGGTTTCTGTGGCGTTAAGGCTAGAGTCTAAAAAGAAGCGTTCCCTGATCCGGAAGATCCATCCTTGTCTGTGGCATTTTGAGTAGGATCACCAAGGGGAGTGGATTACTTAGGTCTTCACCTTCGGCTATAGTGGAAAGCCATGAGTTAACTTGATGAGGATGCTACATGAGTTGCTTAGATATAGTAGACTGCTATGGTTTAGAAGAGACTAACTTGATGAGGATGCTACATGAGTTAGTCAATTACGGCTGCCATTGAATGAATCATTCATTATTGAAGTAAACAGCAAGAAAAGTTACTCCGGAAGGAGTACGCATCTCCGAAGCCTTAACTAAATATCTATCATTGCTTTACACTAATTTGGTATTTCGTTCTTTACTATTTTGTTTATGCTTTCAAAAAAACAAATATATTTTCTAATCGCCTGACTAAGATTTACAAGATAGCCATTGCTTGCTCAATCCGACAATCTCCGTGGGATTCGACCCTCACTCACCTGAAGTATTACTTGGACGACCCGGTGCACTTGCCGGAACAGTTGTGCGGAGTTCAATTTCACGCACCAGTAAACTTAACATATGATGCAATATTTTTTTTTTCTTTTTTTGGTGTTGTAAATCTATAATATGTGTATTTGAACCTACAAAGTGCTTGTTAAATGGATAAGGATGATCATGAGGAAAATTTTTTTGTCACCGATATGGAAGACATCTTTAATTGTGATTTAACACGAAACCATTCTTTTAAGTTTGGGGTTGATAATCAAGAAAATATATTAACCGTTGAACACCAAGAACATATATTAACCTTTTGAAGGAGGATTGGAAAAAATGACAGAAATTATGCATAATAACACTGATATGTACATCGTGCACATGTTATATTTATTGAGATTGATGTCTACCCGAGTTGACAAATCCATCTCCCATAAAATGGTTGGGCAAGAACAAATTCAAGCTACTTTAATACAATAGTTAAGTGAAACTAATAGGTGTCGTGATATTCTACGCATGGGTCCCTGATGCATTTTTTCAATTGTCTGAGAAATTAAGATCAACATGTTAAGTGAGACATACAAAACATGTTACAGTAGAGGAGCAAGTTGCTAAGTTCTTGCATATAGTAGCTCGTTATGTGAAAATTAGATTCGTTTCTTTCTTCTACCACCGGTCTGGAGAAACTATTAGCCGTCACTTCCGTACTATTTTACAGGCAATCATTTTACTAAGAGAAGAATTTCTTCGACAACCATCTGCAACCGTTATTTCTCCGGCGATCCTTCACAATCATAGATTTTATCCATATTTTAAGGTATGGATATGTACAATCACAGAAATATATAATTTTGTTTGATATAGCAAATTTCATGTTACTTTTTTAATTAATGGACTATTATTTAGGATTGTATTGGAGCTATAGATGGAACACATTTTTCTGTTAAAGTGCCAATAGCAGATCAACCCAAATTTTGAGGGAGAAAAGAGTGGCCAACACTAAATGTATTCGCTACATGTGATTTTGATATGAAGTTCACTTATGTAATAATGGGTTGGGGAGGAACAACATATGACTCAAAAGTTCTGAAGAAGGCATTATCAAGGAATGATAATTTTAAACTTCCACGAGATTAGCATATACCTAAAACATCATTATATCATAAGTAGTTAAACGTTAGTAGTTTATGTATTTACCTTAAATTAATCATTTTAAATAATGAATTTAGTAGGAAAATTTTACCTTGGAGATGCTGGATTCATGTTGAAGCATGGATTGAATACCCCATATCGAGGTATCAGATATCACTTAAAAGAGTATGCAAGACGTGGCCCAGAAAAATGAAAAAGAATTATTTAATTTTCGTCATGCTTTATTGAGAAATGTTATCGAAAGATCATTTGGAGTTTTGAAAAAAAGATTTGCGATAATCACAAGTGGCACTGAACCACATTATGACGTTGAAACTATGACTAAAATTGTTCTAGCTTGTTTTATATTACATAATTTTTTAATGGGTGTAGATCCTGATTCGTATCTCATAGCTCAAGTTGATCGAGAACTGCAAGATAATAATCCAGAAGAGGATGAAATAGTTTGACATGAACACGATGAAGACTATAGGCGGGAAGCTATGTTAAGGGATGAAATAGCTGATCAAATGTGGGCTGACTATCAACTAGGTCTCTGATAACTACTTTAAAAAAATGCAAATGAATTTACATGTTGTATTATGTGTGAGCTGAATTGATATTTTAACTTTGATGTGTTATTACTGAATTCGTATGTGGTGCACGGAATTGTGATCACACTTTTCACAACTCCAGTACAACTAACCAACAAGTGCACTGGATCGTGCAAGTAATAAAACCTTATGCGAGTAAGGGTCAATCCCACGGAGATTGCTGGTTTGAAGCAAGCTATGGTCATCATGTAGATCTTAGTCAAGCGGATTCAATTGGTTATGAGTTTTGATAATTGAAAGATAAATAAAACGTAAATTAAAATAAAGATACTTATGTAATTCATTGGTGGGAATTTCAGATAAGCGTTTGGAGATGCTTTGTTGCTTCTGAACCTCTGCTTTCCTATTGTCTTCATCCAATCATGCGTGCTCTCTTCCATGGCAAGCTGTATGTTGGTGGATCACCGTTGTCAATGGCTACCATCTGTCCTCTCAGTGAAAATGGTCCAGGTACGGTTTTTGTACGGCTAATCAACTATCAGATCTCTTGTCTCGGATGAAAAATACCAGGCACAGCTACCGCATGGCTAATCATCTGTCCGTTCTTACTTGTGTCGGAATAGGATCTCTCTATCCTTTTGCACACTGTCACTGTGCCCAACATTCGTGAGTTTGAAGCTCGTCACAGTCATCCCATCCCAGATCCTACTCAGAATACCACAGACAAGATTTAGACTTTCTGGATCTCAGGAATACTGCCAATTGGTTCTAGCCTCTACCACGAAGGTTCTAATCTCACAGATTCGAATGATCTGTTGTCAGGAGAGGTAAGTCAAATCCGTGGATCAGAGACCCAAGAGACTATGCTCCGGCTGTCGTCCAATGACTACGTTGAACATCATGTAGACCGCTTGTGGTTGTCAGGCATGCGGATCTTGGCTAAGCGAGTAACGAAGATAGTGGGTGATTGTCACGGGTCACCCCTTCATTCTGACTTAACTGAATTAAGTACGAGAGTATATCTTGGAGAAAAAGTAAGCGTGAATTGAAAGAGAAACAATAGTACTTGCATTAATTCATGAAGAACAGTAGAGCTCCGCACCTTAATCTATGAGGTGTAGAAACTCCACCATTGGAAAATACATAAGAGAAAAAGGTCTAGGCATGGCCGAATGGCCAGCCTCCCAAATGTGAAAAATGGCAAAAGCATAAAAGTCCAAAGATGTGAATACAATAGGAAAGACTAGTATTTATACTAAACTAGTTACTAAGGAATACAGAAATTGAGTAACTAAGTGCAGAGAGTGTAGAAATCCATTTCCAGGGCCCACTTGGTGTGTGCTTGGGCTGAGCATTGAGCTTTACACATGCATAGGCCTTTTCTGGAGTTAAACGCCAGCTTGGATGCCAATTTGGGCGTTTAACTCCCGTTCTGGTGCCAGTTTGGACGTTTTACGCTAGAAAAGGGTCTTTGGTTGGCGTTGAACGCCAGTTTGGGCCATCAAATCTCAGAAAAAGTATGGACTATTATATATTGTTGAAAAGCCCAAGATGCCTACTTTCCAACGCAATTAAGAGCGCGCCAATTGGGCTTCTGTAGCTCCAAAAAATTCACTTCAAGTGCAGGAGGGTCAGAATCCAACAGCATCTGCAGTCCTTTCTTAGCCTCTGAATCAGATTTTTGCTCAGGTCCCTCAATTTCAGCCAGAAAATACCTGAAATTACAGAAAAATACACAAACTCATAGTAAAGTCCAGAAATGTGATTTTTTTACATATAAACTAATAAAAATATAATAAAAAGTAATTAAAACATACTAAAAACTACCTAAAAACAATGTCAAAAAACGTATAAATTATCCGCTCATCAGTATGTTACCTCTTACACTGTGTTTGTTTAGATAGAAAATAGGGGAGAATGAACGCGGAAAGAAAGAAATAGGAGGAAAATGTTTTATTTCAACTATTTGGTTTGGAAAGAAAATGCTAAGGAAAATAATCAACAGTACCAAAAAGTAAAAAGGACCCAAAAAAAAGTTTTCACTCCAACTTAGGCAAGAAAACAGAAGGAAAAAACTATTTCACTCTGTTATTCCAAACCCTACCCTTCTTCTTTCTTCCAAGACTCTTCTTCCACCCTGGGATTCAGCCATTCATGCTACCCGATTCTAGCACATCAACTACTGCAACTGTTAGCTACTTTTCATTCACCAATGCGCAACCAGTCTAGTCACAACATTTTGCATCTACTACTGACATTAGGTAAGATTTTATGTTGCTTTCATTTCATATTTAACTCCATATATCTATGGATATGTGTGTTTGTGATTTAATTTTGAAGTGTATGGATAGAGATTACATTTTTATTTGGTTTATTAGTTTGTTTATTTTCATGTCTTTAAACTATTTGATAAAGTGTTCGAATGAAAACATGCAAACATACTTATTCATAAGTTCATCAGAGTTGGGAGAATTGACATGTGTATAGACTATAGAGTAGTGCAACTATTTTTTGTATATAATAAATGTTTGAAAAATATCACAATTTTTTTTCCATGTAAGCACATAATTTTTTTATGGAAGCACAATTTTGATTTTCATCAAACACACTATTTTTGCTAAATAGTACACAATTTCTTCATGTATGCACACATTATCTCTTTAGAAAGCATATATTATGGTTGCCAAATAATACACAAACAAATAGCTCTACTTGTGTTCTTTAGAAATATGAGTGTATTGTGTTTTTGACACATATACAAATTAAATTTAATTTCACTATAATAAGAATGACACAAATTATAGTTTATACCCACTTTAAGACGAACTTTTCACAATTACATTTGCAAGCATACAAATAGTTAAATTTGTGATTTCACCTACATGAATATGTGGTTTTGTCTACCTCAATTGCCAATGGACACACAACTTCTATCATAGTTGGTTACTTTCTTTTTCTGTGCTTTCTTACTTTATTTTTGAATATATTTTTTATGTTAAAGTTTTTTTGAAAATTATAAAAAAGTATCCATCTTTCAATTTGTTGAGGTTCTTTTACAATTAAATATATTCTTTGATTAAGAGTTTATATGTATGAATACTAGTTATTTAATTGCACTGCGCATACTTAATATATGATGCAATATTTTTTTCTTTTTATTTTTGGTTCTATAAATCTATGATATGTACATTTGAACATACAAAGTGCTTGTTAAATGGATAAGGATGATCATGAAGAAAGTTTTTTTGTCGCCGATATGGAAGACATCTTTAACTGTGATTTAACACTAAACCATTCCTTTAAGTTTGGGGTCGATAATCAGGAAAATATATTAACCCTTGGACACCAATAACATATATTAACCGTTTTTGAAGGAGGATTGGAAAAGACGACAGAAATTACGTATAATAACACTGATATGTACATCGTACATATGTTATATTTATTAAGATTGATGTCTACTCGAGTTGACAAATCCAACTCCCATAAAATGGTTGGGCGAGAATAAATTCGAGCTACTTTAGTGCAACAGTTAAGTGAAACTAATAGGTGTCGTGATATTCTATGCATGGGTCCTTGATGCATTTCTTCAATTGTGTGAGAAATTAAGAGCAATATGTCAAGTGAGAGATACAAAACATGTTACAATAGAGGAGCAAGTTGCTAGGTTCTTGCATATAGTAGCTCGTAATGTGAAAATTTGATCCGTTTCTTTTATCTACCACCGGTCTGGAGAAACTATTAGCCACCACTTCCATGCTGTTTTATAGACAATCATTTTACTAGGAGAAGAATTTCTTCGACAACCATTTGCAACTGTTATTTCTCCGGTGATCCTTCACAATAATAGATTTTATACTTATTTTAAAGTATGGACATGTACAACTACAGGAATATATAATTTTGATATAGCAAATTTCATGTTATTGTAATAACCAGAAAAAATAAATAAATGGATAAGACGGTGGGACCCACTCCTAGATGTTTTTCTTCTTTCTCTAACCCTAGCCACACACTCTCTCACTCACTCACCTCCCACTGCCGCACACACCTTCACTCACCTCACACCCTCTTCCTCACAGCACACACACCCAGACTTGACGAAAAAAGAAAGAAAGAAAAGGAAAAGAGAGAAGAGGGGAGACCGCGAGAAGAGAAGGGAGAAGAGAGGGGGAAGGAGGGAGATGTACACGCCGAGCCACCACACGTGGAGAGAGAAAGAGCCGTTCCTCATCACCGCCATCCTGGAGCTTGCCGTTCTGTCCCGTCACATCACAATCAGAGGCCAGAACTAAAAAAGATGCATCCGAGAGAGGTGACGAGCGCGAGAGAGGAGACATGGAAGAAGGACTGCCGCCGTTCTGCCTCGCCGTCGTCGAACTGCTACAGCCGCCGCGCGTTGTCTTTGTCATCGCTGAGCTTCAACCACCGCCATGCGAAGTCGTCGTCACCATTGTTGAGAGAGAAGAGAGAGCTCGAAGAGAAAGAAACGGGATGTGCAAGAGGAGCTGCCCTGAAAAGAGGGTTGTTTTGTCACCGCTGTCGCGTCTCCGTTTGGATGAACCTTGGTTGCTACTAGAGTTGTTGGTGCCGCTGGACCTAAACCGTTCCTGTCACTAACCCAAACTATTGCTAGCTCCACCTTGTCGCTAACCCAATCCAAATCCTACGTTCATTCGTTCCATTCTACTTCAATCCTCCCCACCTTGGATTTTGGCACTCTAGGTTTGGTATCTGCGGTCCCTTGGGACCAAGTTGTAAGTATGCTTTATATTTATAATTGTTTAACTGTGCATCTATAATTATTTTGACATATATCTATTATGATCTTTGAATTATTCTTACTATATTTGTCTTGAACAATTTAAATTGATTAGAATAATTGATTTATTAGAATTAAATAATTTATTTTTATGAAGTTTATACTTTTGAAACTATACATGAGACCATATATATTTTTGATGAAGTTTTGCATTATTCTAAAATGTTTGATTTTACTTGAATATTTGTTTTTGAAGCATTGAAGTATTTGTTGGTACTTACTTACTTTAAAGATTGTGAAATATGTTTGAAATTCTTATGATTAAAAAAGTATGATTGGAAAAGATTTCTGATGAGAAAGTATAATATGATTTAATTTGATTCAATACCATATATATTTGAAAGATTAAAGATTTGTTGTATTTGAAATTATATGTCTTGAATTAGTTTGGGAGGCTCGTATTAAAAACCATAGTTAACGGCAGTTATGACGTTTTCTTAGATACATCTAACTCAGACCCCAGCTAGTAGGGGTGTTGCTAGCCTAACGTGTAGGCCACGCGTTAGATCTGCTATTTTGTTAGAACACACGAGAGGAAAGGGCTACCCATAGAGGTGGAGCCGCCCAAGTGTGGACTTTTGATTTGATTTCTGTACGAGAACGCCCTTATTGATTCACTTATTATTATCAACTATTATTTTCTAATTAAAATTATTTTGATATAATGTTTATATAGTCTCCGTTTTTCTAAAAATATTTTCAGGAGCAATCACTTGTCTATGTGAGACTTTCTATTCAAGATGTAACGATCTGCAATGAGTACTTATTCTTTGACGAGTTTCTAAATGTATATGCTCTATATGACACAGGCAGGGTCCGACCATTCTTAATTATTTTAATTTTTGTTAAAAAATGTATAACATTTATTTTAGAACTTATAAAATATTTGTAACTTTCTTATTCAATTTATGTTTGAGTATGCTAGGCTTGCTATGTGATTATTTTTCTGAGCACCGGTCATGGCTCATTTTTTGCCGTGACAAAGTGGTATCAGAGCTTAGGTTTAATCTGTGTAATATGGAGCAAGTGTCCTATAGTAGGATCACAATTGTATAAATAGAAGCGCACCTATTTGTACAAATTGTGACACTATCAAAGGCCTATAAGAATGTCATCTTTGTCCTTTATGTCGTTGTTGTCATCTGGTTGTTGTTATCATGTGACATCTACCGTTTTTTGCCACTCATTTCATCTTCTTTGTATCCATCCTTGAGTTATCCTTTGGAATCTTGATTCTTGAACTTGCTTTTCCAATGACTTCAGTTTTGGTTCCGATTCCGGTTTGCGACTCTTTTATCTTTTAGCTACTTTTGCTCTTCCTCACTTTTGTGAATATTTGCTTTAATCTTCTCTATGGTTCTTGATTTCAAGATTTCATTCATGATCTAGAAGATTCGATATGTTCATGCTGTGAATTACTATCTGATTCCTTTTGTAAAACTGTATTTGGATTTGTGAATTGTGGATTTGCTTAGCTGTTGAATTGAGATGCTTTCTTTTGGATTTCGATAAACAAGGAGTTTGTTCTTCTTATGTGGATGATCTTTGAAGCTAACATAATTTTGAACCACTTGTGATTCTTTCTTTCGGAACAATAACTGAACTGTTATTCGGTTGCTTAGGGAGAAGAACTACGCGATGAACATTTGAACGGAGTGTCATTCTTGTTTCTTTTTTGGATTGGAATTGTGATTTCTTTTTGCTTTGGTGTGGCTAATTTTTTGGATGATTTGTTAGCTGAATTGAATCTTTTTTTATCTAATAGTTTGGTTGAGTTTTTTTTTTATTTGATGATCTGTTCTGTTACGGTATTGTGTTGTTGAACATGGTCTTTTTTTTCCCGCGGAATGCTTGCTTTTTGTCGGTGATTGGATGATGAATTCTGCTTTTGCCTAGATCAGAAGAAATCGAGAACTCCTTACCCTTGCTTTTTCCCCTGAAACTTCTATTCTTCAACTGTTTTTATCATTATTATGTAGAGGGATTTAGCTTCGGTTTTGCTTGGTTCACAATGCATTTGGGAGGTTGAGATTTGTAAATCGCAGATATTGAAAAGAATTTTCTATTATTTTAGACATGGACGACTAGATATCTAATTCCTTAAAACAAAACAAATTCTCTACTTTTACCCGTTTCTAGATTCAATTATAAATTATAAACCGTGCATGTAAATCAAAATGTAGTTATATTCTATGCAGCATTGTAGTTTGGTTATTGAGCACGATGCATACAGTGGAATGTGGATTGAATCTAGTTTCCTAAAATAGTTTTTCCAAACTCTTCTTTCCTTTTTGGTCATTCCAACCTACTGTGCTAGCAGCATCTGAATTAAATGTTATTGGTTTCCCGTGTAGTGTTGGCCGATCACAGGTGTTGAGTGCATCCTAGTGATATGCTTTTGCACTTGCCTGGTTCATTTGTTTAATCTTTGATTTTTTTTTAAGTTTGCTACTTTGTGTTGTTTCCTTTGTTATTCTCTCGTGCTTAAAAATCGGTTTTTGCTTCTCTTTTCCTTAGGAACCAATTGAAAGGTATGGGATTGCACCAAGATTGTTTTCAAGATTCCGAGGTTGATATGTCCTTGTTATATTATTCTTTTTCTTTCTACCCCTTAAATATTATAAAAATAACTTGATTATATAGTTGTTTCACTTTTTTTTATGACCTCCAATGCTTTTCATTGATTGCAACGATTTAAAATTTTGGATCAAAAGATACGATTTGAAAAAAAAAAGGGAAGCTCTACAAAAATAATACAGGCTCATGATCTAGATTAAACTTGTCTTCTCTATTGAGTTTTCCTGCCATATTTATTTTCTAGTATTAGTGCTTGGTGCAAAGTTCAATTTGAACCTGTTTTCTTGCAGCGTTATGTTCGTTGAGTAACATTGTCCATGTAATCGAGTTAGACACTTATATAGGAGTTGGCGACTTTGACCTGGAGTTTGAATGCCCTAGATCTTTTCTTTTGTTTCTTCTAGTTTCTTTCCATGTATTTAATATGAACATGTCAATTCCTGTTCCTTTGTAGTGTTGTCTTCCAATCGATACTTTTGACTACCATACTCATTCATATGGTGACTTCTAACTCGGTATAGCAGTTTGTGTTTTGTTCTTAATGATTTTGACTGTTAGTTTTGAGAATGATGATAGGCCCAACCTGTTGTTCATCCATCCTAGTTGTTGACACACTTTCAAGATAGGAGAGTAACCGTTTAATGAGCACTTATTGGTCGTCGTTTACCATATATGCTGACTGTATCATATATGCTTTGCTTTTTATCGCTTTTTATTTTTGGCCGAGCACGTAGAAGTTATTAGATTCTATCACACGAATGGTATACTTGTTTATGCTTCCAGGTATCTTTGACCAAAATCACACGGTGCATTGGTTGTGGGGGGTTATCAGTTCTTAGTCTCACTAATAAGGATAAGGGGATTTTATTTTAGTTTTAACTTTTTGGTGGTGTTTTCTCTTTGGATGAGGTTTGGAATTGAATCGTGAACATGCTTTTGTGTAGTTAAACGACTGAGTGTATTGGAGATTTAACTTCGAGGATTCAGGAGCAAGATTTTGTCTACACATATTTTTTTTCCAACTTAACTTTGCCTTTGTTCTCACCTTGTATTTTTGTTTGATCTAGTCTTACGTCAGTTTGACAAGCTGTTTCTTTCACTTATCTTCGGCTTTCTGTATACGTGTTTTGCAATAATTGGTCACACTAACCGTAATTGGAGAATTTTGCTTGAACGCTGTGAGGGATCTGAATTATGTTAAAATTGTTATGAATTGTTGTGCTGGCCTTAAACTGTTCTTGCATGTGAAGTATTGAAGGACCTTTTCTTGGATGGTTTAACTAATATTTTGTACTTAAATGAGTTGAATATACATGTAAATTTTGACATAAAAGACAACAAGAAGATAAATAACATCTTGTCATGTTTTACACTATCTACCTATCATTTATAGTCAAGTAATTTCCATTTTTATATTAGTATGCTTAATAACTAAAGCCACTAAAGCCATAATAATAACAATTTCCGAGAGACTTAGTTAGAGATTTCTAAATTTAGTTAGGGATTTCTAAATTAGGAAAAGAGAGCAAGTTAGTTTCTGTGACAGTTAATGTTTTTTATTTCTATGACTAATCGATTATATATTCTCAAATGTGGTGTCAAACCTTGAATTTATTGTTTTACTTTGCTTCTCTGTTATTATTTCTATCTTATTGTTTGTGGTTTTTATTTATGAATGTTGTGGATATTCCATTTAAGTTATAAGAGTGTTGCTCTTCGTTTTCTTGCTTGTGATGCTACTGTTTCATATTGTTCTTTTTTTTTTGTAACTTTCTTTACCCTAATGTTTCAATTTTGATATATACATAATATAAACTTTAGGCCTTGTATGTTCTTTCTCTTCTTTGATACTAAAAAATTGTGTCCTTTCAAATTAGAAATAAATTAAAAGCGATCTTTGTATGTATTTGTTTATCTAGGCCATGTCTCCTAACTAATTAATAAGTTTTGATATTAAAAAGGTATTTTCAAAAAAATAAATAAATAAAAATTCCAAGGTACTTTTTTTATGAAAAAAAAAACTTTTATGATAAATGACAAGTGTTTTGATCTTAGTAGAAAATTTATACCAAAATTTACAAATTTATCTTTATTATATGATTTTCATGAAGCTTGGATATATGATTTGAGTCTTAGATTAGCTATTTAAATGTATTTATCTCTTTAACTGGAAGGAATATGTTGCATTGTGTGGTTATGTTGTAATTAGTTGAACTTCTGTAGTAATTGATAAGCAAGTTATCATAAAAATGTTTTAGATCCGAGAAAGATTGTCATTGAAATGATTTTGTTTTGTCGCTAGTGTATTCATCGTTTCCCCTTTAATTCCATGATTGTCACAACTCTCTTTCTTATAATCATTACTCTTGAAAGAATTTTTTATTCTAATGCATATCATTGTTTTCCTAAACTCTTATAATAGTATTTCGTCTAAAGTCTTATATTTGCATAATATTTGTACACATTATTAAACTTATGGTTTCATAATGTGATTGTATTTATTTCGATTGAAGTTGTCACAATGTTGCTTTTTTCTCTAATTCCTAAATTTGTTATGTGTTGCATCAATGTCTAATGCTATGAAATATGTGTAACTTGTACTGCTCACATGATATTACATAGTATATTGGTTTGAAATTCGGGGGTCGAATTTCTAAAAGAAGGAAGAATGTAGTAACCAGAAAAAAAAATAAATAGATAAGATGGTGGGACCCACTCCTAGATATTTTTCTTCTTTCTCTAACCCTAGCCACACACTCTCTCACTCACTCACCTCCCACCGCTGCACACACCTTCACTCACATCACACCCTCTTCCTCACAGCACACACACCCAGACTTGATGGAAAAAGAAAGAAAGAAAAGGGAAAGAGGAAAGA
>NC_029790.2:23678565-23689808 GCF_000816755.2 Arachis ipaensis | reverse complement strand
TCACACCCTCTTCCTCACAGCACACACACCCAGACCCTGACGGAAAAAAAGAAAGAAAGAAAAAGGAAAGAGAGAAAAGGGGAGACCGCGAGAAGAGAAGGGAGGAGGAAGGAGGAAAATGTCCACGCCGAGCCACCACGCAAGGAGAGAGAGAGTTGCACCTCGTCACCGCCAGCCTGGAGCTCTTCGTTTTGTCCCGTCGCGTCACCATCAGAGGCCAAAACCGAGAGAGATGCGTCCGAGAGAGGAGACGAGCGTGAGAAGGATTGTCACTGTTCTGCCTCGCCGCCGTCAAACTATTACAGCTGCCGTGCCTTGTCTTTGTCGTCGGTGAGCTTCAACTGCCGCCATGCCAAGTCGCTGTCGCCATTGTTGAGAGAGAAGAAAGAGCTCAAAGAGAGAGAGAAACAAGATGTGCGAGAGGAGCTACTGTGAATAGAGGGTTGTTCTGTTACCACTGTCGCGTCTCTATTCGGGTGAACCTTGGTTGCTACTGGAGCTGTTGGTGCCGCTGGAGCTGAACTGTTCCTGTCACTAACCCAAACTATTGCTAGCTCCACATTGTCGCTACCCCAATCCAAATCCTACGTTCATCCGTTCCATTCTACTTCAATCCTCTCCACCTTGGATTTTGGCACTCTTGGTTTGGTATCTGCGGTCCCTTGGGACCAAGTTGTGGGTAAGCTTTATATTTATTATTGTTTGATTGTGCACCTATAATTATTTTGACATATATCTATTATGATCTTTGAATTATTCTCACTATATTTGCTTGAACAATTTAAATTGACTAGAATAATTGATTTATTAGAATTAAATAATTCATTTTTATGAAGTTTATACTTTTAAAACTATATATAAGACCATATATATTTTTGATGAAGTTTTGCATTATTCTAAAATGTTTGATTTTACTTTAAAGATTGTGAAATATGTTTGAAATTCTTATGATTGGAAAAGTATGATTGGAAAAGATTTCTGATGAGAAAGTATAATATGATTTGATTCAATACCTTATATATTTGAAAGATCAAAGATTTGTTGTATTTGAAATTATATGTTTTGAATTAGTTTGGGAGGCTCGTATTAAAAAAATCATAGTTAACAGCGGTTATGACGTTAACTTAGATGCATCTAACTCAGACCCCAACTAGCAGGGATGTTGCTAGTCTAACGTGTAGGCCATGTGTTAGATCTGCTATTTTGTTAGGACTCACGAGAGGAAAGGGCTACCCATAGAGGTGGAGCCGTCCATGTGTGGACTTTTGATTTGATTTCTGTATGAGAACTCCCTTATTGATTCACTTATTATTATCAACTATTATTTTCTAATTAAAATTATTTTGATATCATGTTTATATGATCACATGTCGATCATAGATGTATTGTCTAGTAATTGAATTACAAAACTCACTCCGTTTTTCTAAAAATATTTTTCAGGAACAATTACTTTTCAATGTGAGACTTTCTATTCAAGATGTAACGATCTGCAATGAGTACTTATTCTTTGACGAATTCCTAGATATATATACTCCATATGACATAGGCATGGTCCGACCATTAATTATTTTAATTTTTGTTAAAAAATGTATAACTATTTATTTTAGAACTTGTAAAATATTTGTAATTTTCTTATTCAGTTTATGTTTGAGTATGTTAGGCTTGCTATGGGATTATTTTCCTGAGCCTATTAACTAATGGACTATTATTTAGGATTGTATTGGAGCTATAGATAGAACACATTTTCGTGTCAAAGTGCCAATAGCAGATCAACCCAAATTTCGAGGGAGAAAAGAATAACCGACACTAAATGTATTAGCTACATGTGATTCTGATATGAAGTTCACTTATGTATTAACGGTTGGGGAGGAACGACATCCAACTCAAAAGTTCTGAAGAATGCATTATGAAGGAATGATAATTTTAAACTTCCATGAGGTTAGCATATACATAAAACATCATTATATCATAAGTAGTTAAAGGTTAGTAGTTTATGTGTTTACCTTAAATTAATCATTTTAAACGATGGATTTTGCAAGAAAATTTTACCTTGGAGATGTTGAATTCATGTTGAAGCATGGATTAATTACCCCATGTCATTGTATAGGATATCACTTAAAAGAGTATGCAAGACGTGGCCCAAAAAATGAAAAGGAATTATTTAATCTTCGTTGTGCTTTATTGAAAAATGTTATCGAAAGGTCATCTGGAACTTTAAAGAAAAGATTTGTAATAATCACAAGTGGCACTGAACCACATGATGACTTTAAAACTATGACTGAAATTGTTCTAACTTGTTTTATATTACATAATTTTTTAACGGGTGTAGATCCTGATCCACATCTCATAGCTCAAGTTGATCGAGAACTACAAGATAATAATCCAGAAGAGGATGAAATAGTTCGACATGAACACGGTGAAGACTATAGGCGGGAAGCTATGTTAAGGGATGAAATAGCTACTAAAATGTGGACTGACTATCAACTAGGACTTTGAACACTCCTTTAAAAAAATGCAAATGAATTTACATGTTCTATTATGTGTGAGCTGAATTGATATTTTAACTTTGATGTGTTATTATTGAATTCTTATGTTACCTCTTACACTATGTTTGTTTAGATTGAAAATAGGTGGAATGAATGCGGAAGGAAAGAAATAGGAGGAAAATGTCATATTTCAACTGTTTGGTTTGGAAAGAAAACACTAAGGAAAATAATCAACAGTGCCAAAATGTAAAACGGACCCAAAAAAAAGTTTTCACTCCAACTTAGGCGAGAAAATGGAAGAAAAAAACTATTTCACTCCGTTATTCCAAACCCTACCCTTCTTTCTTCTAAGACTCTTCTTCCACCCTGCGATTCAGTCATTCATGCTACGCAGCTCTAACACATCAACTACTGCAGCTGTTAGCTATTGTCTATTCACCATTGTGCAATTAGTCTAGTCACAGTGCTTTGCGTCTACTACTGAAAATAGGTAAGATTTTATGTTGCAGTTATTTCACATTTAACTCCATATATCCATGGATCTGTGTGTTTGTGATTCAATTTTGAAGTGTATGGACAGAGATTACATTTTTATTTGATTTATTGGTTTGTTTATTTTCATATTTTTAAACTGCTCGATAAAATGCTCCAATGAAAACATGCAAACATACTGATTCATAAATTCATCAGAGTTGGGAGAATTGACATATGTATAGACTATAGAGTAGTGCAACTATTTTTTTTGTATATAATAAATGTTTGAAAAAGATCATTATTTTTTTTCCATGTAAGCACAATTTTTTTTATAGAAGCACAATTTTGATTTTCATCAAACACACTATTTTTGCTAATTGGCACACAATTTCTTCATGTATGCACACGTTATCTATTTAGAAAGCATATATTATGGTTGCCAAATAACACACAAACAAATAGTTCTACTTGTGTTCTTTAGAAACATGAGAGTGTATTGCATTTTTGACACATATATAAATTAAATTTAATTTCACTATAATAAGAATGATACAAATTGTAGTTTATACACACTTTAAGATGAACTTTTCACAATTATATTTGCAAGCACACAAATAGTTAAATTTGTGATTTCAGCTACCTAAAAGTGTGGTTTTGTCTACCTCAATTGTTAATGGACACACAACTTCTATCATGGTTGGTTACTTTCTTTTTCTGTGTTTTCTTACTTTTTTTTAATATGTAGTTTATGTTAAAGTTTTTTCGAAAATTATAAAAATTAGCTATCTTTCAATTGGTTGAGATTCTTTTACAATTAAATATATTCTTTGATTAAGAGTTTATATGTATGAATACTAGTTATTTAATTGCATTGCGAATACTTAATATATGTTGCAATACTTTTTTATTTTATTGTTTTTGGTGTTGTAAATCTATGATATGTACATTTGAACATACAAAGTGCTTGTTAAATGGATAGGGATGATCATATAGAAAGTTTTTTTTGTCGACGATATGGAAGACATCTTTAATTGTGATTTCACACTAAACCATTCCTTTAAGTTGGGGGTTCAGGAAACTATATTAACCCTTGAACACCAAGAACATATATTAACCGTTTTTAAAGAGGATTGGAAAAGGCGACAGAATCTATGTACAATAACACTGATATGTTACATCGTGCACATGTTATATTTATTAAGATTGATGTCTACCGAGTTGAAAAATTCATCTCCCATAAAATAGTTGGGCGAGAACAAATTTGAGCTGTACAACAGTTAAGTGAAACTAATAGGTGTCGTGATATCCTATGCATGGATCCTGATGCATTTCTTTAGTTGTGCGAGAAATTAAGAGCAACATGTCAAGTGAGATATACAAAACATGTTACAGTAGAGGAGCAAGTTGCTAGGTTCTTGCATATATTAGCTCGTAATGTGAAAATTAGATCCGTTTCTTTTTTCTACCACCAGTCTGGAGAAACTATTAGCCGCCACTTCCATGCTGTTTTACGGGCAATCATTTTACTAGGAGAAAAATTTCTTCGACAACCATCTGCAACCATTATTTCTCCGGTGATCCTTCACAATAATATATTTTATCCTTATTTTATGGTATGGACATGTACAATTACAAGAATATATAATTTTGTTTGATATAGCGAATTTCATGTTACTTTATTAATTAATGGACTATTATTAAGGATTGTATTGGAGCTATAGATGGAACACATTTTTGTGTTAAAGTGCCAATAGCAGATCAACCCAAATTTCGAGGGAGAAAAGAGTGGCCGACACTAAATGTATTAAATGCATGTGATTTTGATATGAAGTTCACTTATGTATTAACGGGTTGGAAAGGAACAGCATTTGACTCAAAAGTTCTGAAGAACGCATTATTAAGGGATAATAATCTTAAACTAAGTAGTTAAAGGTTAAAGGTTAATAGTTTATGTGTTTATTTTAGTTAAAGGTTAATAGTTAAAACATAAAACATCATTATATCATAAGTAGTTAAAGGTTAATAGTTTATGTGTTTATTTTAAATTAATTATTTTAAATGATAAATTTTGTAGAAAAATTTTACCTTGGAGATGCTGGATTCATGGGTAAGATATCACTTAAAAGATTATGCAAGACATGGCCTAGAAAATGAAAAGAAATTATTTAATCTTCGGATACTTTATTGAGAAATGTTATCGAAAGGTTATTTGGAGTTTTGAAAAAAATATTTACAATAATCACAAGTGGCACTAAACCACATTATAACTTTGAAACTATGACTGAAATTGTTCTAGCTTGTTTTGTATTACATAATTTTTTAATGGATGTAGATCCTGATCCACATCTCATAATTCAAGTTGATCGAGAAATGCAAGATAATAATCTAGAAGAGGATGAAATAGTTTGACATGAACACGATGAAGACTATAGGCTGGGAGCTATGTTAAGGGATGAAATAGCTGCTCAAATGTGGGCTGACTATCAACTAGGACGTTGATCACTCCTTTAAAAAAATGCAAATGAATTTACATGTATTATATGTGAGCTGAATTGATATTTTAACTTTGATGTGTTATTATTGAATTCATATGTTATCTCTTACACTGTGTTTGTTTAGATGGAAGACAGGGGAGAATAAACGCGAAAGGAAAGAAATTGGAGAGAAATGTCATATTTCAATAATTTGGTTTAGAAAGAAAACGCTAAGAAAAATAATTCCCGTACCAAAAAGTAAAAGGGACCCACAAAAAATATTTCAGTCCGACTTAGGCGAGAAAATGGAAGGAAAAAACCATTTCACTTCGTTATTCTAAACCCTACCCTTCTATTTTCTTCCAAGACTCTTCTTTCACCTTGCGATTTAGCCGTTCTTGCTACTCAGTTCTAGCACAACCATTGTAGCTATTAGCCACGGTCCATTCATCCACCGCTGCACAACCAATCTAGTCATAGCGTTTTGCGCAACCAGTCTAGATTGGTCTTAAATTTTTTGAAAATTTAGCCATCGAGGATATATTTGATGCAAATCGAAAATTTTTAAGATAAAATTAAAACAAAATAAAACTTAAGGATATTTTTAAAATCTTTGTCAAATTTCAAGAACAAAAAGTATACTTTATCCCTTACTTTAATTATTCATGCCACTTTCTTTCATCACGTGTATGAACAGTTTTAACCTGAATGTTCTATCTGACCTAGCGCATCACGCCAAAATATGTACCCTGGTGGGGGCACTTGTCCTCCTCTCCACTCAACAACAACAATCTACATGTGTAGAACTGCAGCTTGGTTCTACACCAAAATTGAAAGGTATTCCCTTCTATTACTAGTGAAACAATGCCAAAATTTCTGATAAAAGAAATCACAGAATGAAACGCAAAAACTAAACTGCAAGAAAATATGCTCCAATTCCATAGTTAAACAATAAGAAGGGAGCAACGTTAAATCTAGAATTGTGCCTCCTTTTGGCATTTTTTTTTTCCTTTTAAATTTTATTTCGTCCAGATAAAGAAAGAGTTCAAGTTGGAGCTGTTGTACATAGTACAAGAAATTTGGACTGTTTGGACTACAGGAGGGTGGTAAGACTTATCTCAACTGTACACTAGAATCTCACACTGACCAAGGTATCAAATGTGGATTACCAAAACTTTTTATCATTTTTCAGCTAAATTAAAAGTAAACATGCAAGTCCTTATTGAACAAAACAGGACAGGAAGATCTCGTTAAGTTACGGAGCTCTAGATATCAATCAGACTAGCCTTCCTTACTTAAAATAGAATCTTTAATGAATCAGTATCGTCTTTTCTCAGTTCAATGCTGATTCAACAGATCACATTGCCTCACTCATCTGTCCTCGGACGCTTTGGGGGATGACCACTATCTTCACTTTCAGAAGCAAGTTGCTTAGGATCTTCGGGAGCATCTTGCTTCCCACTCACTTCCAGGGATTTTTTCTCAGCTGTGGCATTGCCATTAGCTTGATGAGGCCCTGAACTGCAAAGGTCCACTGGGATGGCTTCCATTTCACTTTTGGCAGGTGAATCTTTCATGGCATCAGAGGACACTCCAGATGTACTATCAATGGCAGATGATGATGCCTTGAATGGTTCAATGCCACCAGATTTGCATTGCTTCTCAAACATCATCTGGAGATACCTTCCTTGTTCTTCTATACGTAACTGTAGATTTCTTTGAATCTGATGCAAAAAGAAGGGGGAGAAAACTGTATCAGCTAAGGCAAAAAAGGACATTATAAATGTAAGAGAAATAAGTGTAGAGTCGTGACAGTTCATCAAACAGATTTAACAAAAACATAAATTCTATAGGCATATTTGCTGATTACCAAATTCCACATGGCTAAATATAGTAAGGATATTTTGTTACTCTTAAATCAAGGAAAACGGAATATAAGAATCAAGAGGAGTTCAAAGGCCTTGAAAAATGTCCCATGCATTGTTAGTAGCAGTAAAAAGGAAAGAGAAACAACTGAGATGCTGACCTCCTTTTGCAGTGTAAGATACTTCCGTAACTATTTTGTAAGCTATTTTAGACTAATCAGAGACTACTGAATGTGTCTGTTTGACTTGGAGTTTATATATGTTCAGTTATTTGTTTACGGTGAAATTCAACTAATTTTACCAATACATAAATTCCTCCTTAACTTCTATGGAATGGCTGGGTTGCTCTTATGAGCTGATGTATTTTGTTTCCCCTTACTATTTGCAGCTTCTGGAGGATTTATAACTATTCAGTGATTGTTGGTCCTTTCTTTATGCTATAATTTCCTATCAACAAGCTCACAAACCTCACTTGAAGTTCATTTCAAAACTAGCAACTCTTAAACTGTTATTCTCACTAATTCCACTTAGCTATAAATGATGAAATTCTATAGTATTGCAACAGAAATAAAGCTTGCAAACAAACTCCTTAAAACATGTCTTAGCCATGTAACAATTCACCAAACATATCCTACTGTAGATTCCCAAATAAAGGAAGCACATACCTCAAGCTGCTCGTGCAAGCGCTTCTGAACCTCCATCTGCATTCGCAGAGCTTCAGTGATTTCAATACCACTGTACAACACAATGATGAAGTCAGAAAAAAAAAAAATCGTGTCTGTTCATGGAAAATGACCTAATATTTAAAATCTATGGATATTGCTTTAATTAGCAACATCAGATTGCTTTAATTGATGCATCAATAGTCACAAGAACCCAGAAATACTACATAACAGAAGTTACTTAAAATAGCAGTAGATAATTAACTTACATTTTTAAATCTAGAGATGGCATATAATTAACTTACATTTTTAAATCTAGAGATGGCATCTCTTCAATGTCACAAAAACACAGAAATATTACATAACAAAAGGTACTTAAAATAGCAGTAAATAATTAACTTACGTCTTCAAATCTAAAGATGGCATCTCTTCAATGGTACCTAGTTTTTTCTCAGAAGATCCTGTGAACACAATGTAAACTGTCAACCAATAGCCCATTATCTAACTACATATACAAAGAAAATGCTACAGATTTCAAAGGAAGCGACTTAAGACACAGTACTTCCGGTTATCAAATGCAAAAACCAATGATCAGTAATAGATTTCACAGAGCTAAGGTTTCACAAGATTACCAATATACAAGATTGACCTAAAATTGATTTTTTTAAGGAAATAATAGAACTACATACTAGTACTTTTGTAGTTATATAATATCAAAACTCTACTTCTTTTCGGTTTTCGCATAAAAGTATAAAATAGAAAAGTGGATTTATATGCATGTTAATGCTCAATAAGATACTCAAATCTACTTCATGTAGCCTAGAATTTTCACCCAATTTCCATATATATATATATATATATGGAAATGGAAGATAGCATATAGATATGGTTTAATAGTTTGCCTTTAGAAACTTCAAAACATATTTATGCAAACTGTAGGATAATATGCAGTGGGAACTTGCATTTAAACAGAAGGATAAAACGGAAGAGAAAAATTGACACCCAAGAATAGAAGGAGAATCAATTAAAACATATAATCATTTTATACAAAGTGTTGAGCCATTTACACCAATGTAACGCTTTAGACTCTTACCCCATCCAATAACTTCTTATATAATGTGATTCTTTTTCTTCCTTTTTCTTCAGCATATTTTATGTGAATTTCAAAACTTTTGGATCAAGAGCAAACAAATTTCCAGTAAATTTTGCAAAAAGTTTGATAAAGTCATCCTAACAAATATACATAGTTATATTAATACAATGCATATTTTATGTACCTTCAGATGACTCTGGTCTATATCTAGCTGTCCTGTATTTCTGCATTTCATAGAGCAATTAATTTCTTAAAAGACATGTAACAAAACAAACTTAGAAAGATAAAGCAAATTGCACATACCTGTAAGTGGCTTTTAACATGGTATATAGTTAGTCCTTCAACTTTCATGAGTTTCAGCACGCCCTTAGGAGTAGCTCCTGCAAAAAGAAAACGGGAAAAAAGAATGATCAAGAAAATGAACAAACCAAAGCCCTTAATTAGCAAAGTAGAGAAAGAGGGCTGGACTTACTTTCACTCCCACCTAGTTGATTGACAGCATCGACAAAGGCCTCATGAAGCTCGGGTGTCCATCGCATCCGGGGCTTGGCAGGTGCAGAATTTGCTGAGGAAGATGGCGTGGCACCCACATGATTTTCTCCAGATGAAGCAGGTAGTTGTTGATGGGCTGCTGGAAATTGTGAAGATGATTTTGGAACCTGGAACACCACCTAAAACAACAAAATGAAGTCAATACATTCCTAAAACCGTTAAGCTAATATAAATTTGAGGAATAAAAAAGTCTAACCTTTGGTTCAAGATCTTGAATGTTGTCAACAAGAATATCATTCCAATTAGAAGTCAAAGTGTCATCGTCACTGATTAGCTGGTCAGCCCACTCCTGCCAATTATTTTGCTTAGAATAATCCTCAGATGCCATAATATTGCAGGCACTGCTTTCTACTTGACTGCTGTCAATGGGGGTACTAGTGGGCAAATCAAGAAAGCTATTCAGGGAATCTGCATGCCAGGAAGCACTGTTTCCTTTGGAATAATGTGTTGGTGTGGTCGAAGGTATTGGTCCATTATTTGAAGAATAAGGTAATGGCAACGAAGCAATGTTACCGAATGTCGGTGACAAAAAATGAGTATTTTTAGATTGTTTATCATGAGGTGAAAGGGATGAATGATGAAGATCGGTTGAATATCCCGGAGAAGAAGAAAACATAGGCCCAACTACTCCACTAGAACTTGAATGAGTAAAAGGTCTTGTTGTAAGCTCATTTTCCACAAAAGCAGGCTGTGAATCAGATAATTTGGAGTATGTATCTTCTAGAGACGGTGGAAGGCTGGCCAACGAGGAAGGAAGTGCTCCTGACATCCCCATGTTATTGAGTTGCTTTGCAGGGTGTGCTTTCATTGTTTTCCTACATTGTTAATTGAAAGATAAAAGTGTCAATTATCCCAGTCAACTAATGTAAGCACAGGCCTCAGGTCTTCCAACGGATTATAATGCTCACCAGAAAAATACTACACAAATTGCTTTCTGTTCTTGACGCCCAGACTAGACAAGTTGTCATCAATGTTCACGCTGATTAAGACAAAAACTTCTTCAGTCTCCAGCATGAAAACTTATTGATCACAAGTCTTAACTTTATAGAAGGAAAATAATGTACAAAGACCCTAAACCATCATCATAGCTGTTATGATCCAAAACTCAAAAGCTGCATGCAAGATATATATGCAATGCCTAATAATACTTCGTAGTCAATTAGGTATACTCATCAGTCGTCACAATTTAGTCCAGAAATCATCACATGCCGCAGCCCTTTTTTTCTTTTATCAAGCAATATACATAATCAAATATATTCAAAATTATCCTAAGGTTTACTATTATGCAGTTTACCATTAATCAATATAGAAAACATCAGTTTAAGGTTTTCCAGGAAAACAAAAAAGTCAAAGTGAGCAGTTGGGTTAAGCAAAAAATAAAAAAATAAAATAAAAATAAAATAAAAAACAAAGAAAAAAGAAAAGGAAAAGCACACACAGACACAAGTATATGCTATCCCGATAAACACAAACGCCGTTGTGGAAACACAAAACCCAATGGACCAATGAGTGCTATGCATAAAGCCACAGTTCACACATAAATTCGCATATGAGTTCTCTTTCAAAATTATCCCAACGCAAATCTTTTGTTTTGTTTTTGTTTTTTTTTTTTTTTTGGGGGGGGGGGGGGGGGGGGG
>NC_029790.2:23676407-23677388 GCF_000816755.2 Arachis ipaensis | reverse complement strand
CAGTATTACAACAGAGACTGGAAGAAGGAAGGGAGCTGAACCAAGTCTTAGGAGAACGTTCAAATTTGATGAAATTTGGTGATCCTTTAAAGAGAGTTTTTTCTCCTTTTTTCCAATTAAAACAAACAAAAGCCATGACTATCATCGTGCAACAAGAATCATGTTCTGACAACTAAACATCCAATAGTAGTTTGAGCATATAACAATCTCATGGTTCAGAACTCAAAGTGCTCAAACTAAGGTTTTACTTCACATCACAAACAAAAACACTAATTAACAGCGTTAAGCTTTTTTAAAAAATAAAAAAAAAAACTTATTTTCCTCTCTCCATGTAAGTAAGCACGAAACTTACGAAGAAAAAGATGCTGAAAAATCTATTGAATTAACCTTAAAAAAAAAACTGATAAACAATGAACTGTTTAATAAGCAATAGAGAGTTGGTAGAGGGAGAAGAAAATGAAAGTTAAAGGGAATAGGTGAAAAGAAGAAAAGTGAATCAATTGCGAATTGGAGCGCAACAAACATTGGAAAAGAGGAATTAATTGCATGAAATGAAAATCTAACCTGAAGCGAAGAATTAATTAGAGGATTGGAGGCGCAGAGAGAGGTGGTTTTTGAATTCCGTCAGCGGCAGCGGCAAGCTAAGGTAGCGGAGCCACCCGAAAGGCGAAGAATTGCGATTTGCGAGTGAAAGAATGGAACGAATGCGTCTCCATCTCTTGGGAATACCCACCGTGCCTCCCCCACGCGCCAATCCCCGCGCGTGTGTTGAACTCTGTTTTACGTGGACGTCTTTGTGATTGGTGATTCACTCACATTCCCCTCACTAAGCTACAAAAAGAATTCCCCAAACTAACTAACTATCTTTCTTTCTGTCTATCATTCATTCATTCATTCTAATAAAGGGTGGCATTCATGTACTAGAATTCTTACTCTTACTAACATAATTAGAATGATCTAAAATATAAATATATATTATAT
>NC_029790.2:23661995-23676227 GCF_000816755.2 Arachis ipaensis | reverse complement strand
TAAGTCTTGAGTTCTTAACATTTATCAATATTAGCTGCTATTGTTATGACTCAAATTGAGTAAATAATTATGTTTTGGATTTGACTCTGCCTCAAGTCATAACGGTTATTTACCAATTTGACTCTGTTTTTTGTCAAAACTAGAAATTCAACTGTAATATCTGCTATTAAATATATCTTTTATGATATATCTGCAACCATGTGGCTAAGTTGCTTTAATACAACACTAGAGTATCTAATTCTAATCTTACTAAGAAAAGCAGATTTGCGATAATTATGTTTCTTTGTGGTGACAAATAAAGTTACCTAGTGATCCTTTTAAATAGCCCTTTTATTAAAAAATAAATTTTTTTTCTCCCATCATAAAAAGTTCATTTAGACTCGATTTGGCGCAATAGAGTAATAGAATAACATATGTTCCATATTCATATTCATAAAGCCTTTGACATAGATGAAGGGTTAATTAGCACCACAAGAAAAAGAAGAGACAAAAGCTTATGCTCACGCAATATAATAATGGGTAAATTAAATAATATAATTATAATTAAAGAAATTATATATTAAGCAATGCAGTAAATGGAATTTGGTAGTTTGAAGGTTCTCTGCACAATTGGAAGCCCATATACGGTAACCTTCATCAACCAATTGTTGTCTAACCTTGGAATGATATTTTCTAGCTTCCATTATTTCATCATCAAGACCCCTGCCGACATAAAATTTTCACCTTAGTTCTTACTTTAATTAATTGATAAAAGTGATTTGGTTTGTAATGTGTGGCTGCGGAAATAAAGTTATATAAATATAATTACTATATACGAAAAATTATTCGGTGAGCACACTAGCAAAATCACATGAAATTTATGAGTGTGTCACAGATATGTGAGTGTGTTTATCATGAACTCAATGCTCACTAAAAAAAAGAAAAACGGTTAATTTTACTTTGGTCTAACTCGTTTTAATTTATGCGTACTTCCTTATCTGGATTTTAAAACCGGTGATGCTAAATACACACTTTATATGCGTTACACATCTAAATTATTTTTACAACTAAATTTAATTAAATTGGTTCAAATTCAACAAAAATTAATTTCTTAATAAAAGCGTATTTATACGCTCCAACTTCTTCTTAACATTCTTTGCGTGTTTCTTTCTTATCGTTATTCTTTTATTGCTGTTGTTGCTGTATTTTTTTCTTTTTTTTTCGTCTCTTTCTAGTAATTTGCAGTATTATGTGTTTTCTTTGTTTAATTTTTTTTATTTTTATTCTTATTAAAAAAGTAATTAAAACAAAAAATTATAAAAAAGTAAAATAAGAAAGAAAAGATGAACAAAAAAAAGAAGACCATGATAATGAAGAAGCTAAGAAAAAGAGGATGGGAGTTTTGAGTTATGTAAAATTTATCAGAAAATAACACTAAAATTTTTTAAACGTGACACAGAAGTTTCTCAATTTTGACACTGAAATGTATTAATTGTGACATAAGTTCTTGTTAAGAGGGTGAAACAAGAATTATGATAATATATTAATATGGATGATAATGATGATGATGATGACGACGACGACGATGAAGAAGAGGAGGAGGAGGAGGAAGGAGAGTTTTAAATTGTGAAGAATTTATCGAAAAATAACACCATATTTTTTATTTTTTCTTTTTTTCCTCTTCCTCATGTGTTATTGTAGTTATTTATTCTTTTTTGTTTGATTTTTCATCTCTTTTTCTTGATTTTATTCCTCTTAAGAGAATGAAATAAAAAGAATTATGAGAAAATGAAATAAGAAGGAGAAGATGAAGAAGAAAAATATGAAAAAGAAGAAGAAGTAGTAGTAAAAGATGAGGAGGAAGAGTTTTAAATTGTGCAGAATTTATAAGAAAAATAACACTAAAATTTCTTAATAATAACACAATTTTTTTTGTTTTAACACCGAAATTTTGCTAAAAAAAATATAAAAATGTCTTCTTTAATGCTTTATTTTTTTTCTTCTTTCTTTCTTTTATTGTTGCTCTTACTTTTTCTTTTAGAAGTATTGATTCTCATCCAATAATTTTTCTGGTGTTGTGTATTTTTTTGTGGTTACTTTGATATATGATTTTGTGGTTGATGTTGTTGGTTTTTATGCTATACAAACAAGCACACAAACAAGACTATAAATCATGAACAAAAACACATCCAAATCAATTTTGGATCAGTCAACGTCATCAACATGGCTATGATATCAAAACCACTACAATTACATTCGATGACCTAATTACACCAAATCTAAGTGAATGAGACCAAATGCTTCTCAATTAACTCAGAAATGCATTGAAATTACTTAATGATTGCGACACACAAACTCAGTTCTAAAATTAACATACAAACAATACGGAATTATGAACGAAAACACATCCAAATCAATTTTGGATCAGACAACGTTATCAATATGACAAAAATTCGATGATAAGAATAAAAATAATGATAATAACGATAACGACGATATGTATAAGAAGAAGAAGAAGAAGAAGAAGAAGAAGAAGAAGAAGAAGAAGAAGAAGAAGAAGAAGAAGAAGAAGAAGAAGAAGATGATGATGATGATGATGATGATGGAGGAGGAGGAGGAGAAGGAGGAGGAAGAGGAGGAGGAGGAGGAGGAAGAGAAAAAGGAAGGAAGAGAAAAAATTTAAATGAGAAAAGGAGGAGGAGGAAGAGGAAGGAAGAGAAAAAATTTAAATGAGAAAAGGAGGAGGAGGAGGAGGAGGAGGAGGAGGTGGTGGGGTGGTGATGGTGGTGGTGATGACGATAACGAAAGAGAAAAATAACGAAAAAAGAAGAGAGGAAGAAAAAGACACAGCATCAAGAGTGAAGAAGAAGGAGGGTGAAAAAGGACGTGCGCGAGTGAATTTGAAACATGAAGAAGAAGAAGCGGCAGGGGTAAAGAAGGAGGAGCGCGCATAAATTTGAAACATTTTATAATAACTTGGTTAAATTTTGTGAAGTATTTTCTTTGATTGTAGAGCTTTATTCTATATTTTATAAGACAAAGTTTAGGGAACAAACTATACATAATACGTGTAGTCAACTTAAACAACCTTTTAAAAATTCTGATTTTGAAATTCAAAAAATTAGGATTAGGTTTAGAAACAGGCGCCACCCAACATCAACCACTACTTTGACCTCCCGCTCCAATCACTCTTCCCCGAAGCCGCCACCTCCATCGACAATTCCTGTCTTCTGCGTCCTCCCCCTCCACTGCATCTTGCCACTGTGTCCTCCCTCCTTCCCTACATTTGTGAGTCGCCCCTGTGGTTTCTCCTTCCAACGTGTATGCCACTTGCCCATGTGTCTTCCACGCACCTCCACCGCGTCTGCCAGTTGCCCCTGCATCTTCCCTTTCTATGGAGTCTCTCGGCAGTATTGTTCCATCTTCCTCCAGCCCCGATTGTGCACGATATCCCTGCAACACAACTCTCCACACAGTCTACCATATACATGCAGCAACCTCCCTCACGAACACAGCTCTGCCACAAGCATGTCGCACCACAACCTCCTTCCTCATATTCCTTCTCTTCTTTTTCTTTTTCTTTTTTATGACTAGCTTGAATGTTTCTTTCTCCTAAATTTTGGATTTTTTTTAATGTTTTGAATGCTTTATCTTTTCAAGTTTTGGATTATTTTTTTAATAATTTTATATATTTATTTTTTTTAGTTTTTAGATCTTTTTTCTAATTGTTTTGGATTTGTTTTGAAATTGTAAAACTAATTTTTGATATTTTTTTGTTAGATTTTGGATGTTTCTTTTTGTCACATTTCGAATGTTTCTATTTATTATAAATTTTTAAAATAATTTTTGAACTTTTTACTATATTTTTTAAAATGATTTTGGATTTTGTTATTATTTGGTATTAGATTTTTTTTAGATTTTAGATTTTTCATTAGGTCTGTCTTTGAATATTTCTCATGATAATTGAAATTCACGTTTTCTCCAAAGAGAAAATAAAAGAAAAATCGAATGTTCTTTTTCTAATTTGTTTTGAAATTTTAAAAAAGATTTTTTGATATCTTTTTTATTAAGTTTTGGATGTTTCTTTTGTTGCGTTTCGAATGCTTCTTTTTGTTAGGAATTTTTAAAATTATTTTAGAATTTTTAAAATAGGTTTAGATTTTCTTTTTACAACCATTTTAGCTATTTATTATCATTTGATTTTAGATATATTTTTTAAGATTTTAGATGGTTTTTTATTAGGTTTTTTAATGTATTTTATGATAATTTGAATTCATCTTCCCTAAAAAAAAAAAATTAAAAAATGCTAGTTGGTTGTAGTTGACTACACCCTTTGATGGTTACTATTCTGAGACTTACCTAGAACCAATGTGATTTGGGCCTGAACGTGAGGTCCCGACTCCTTTTGAGTGAAATGCTCTTTTGTCTTCTCTAACGAAGTGATGCCATACGAGCTCTTTAGAGAGGATGGGGGTGGTACTTGTAAGGGACTCCAATGCTTAAATTAGAAATAGTTTTAGGCAGGTTTTTAGTAGATTGGAGTTCGAAGAATACCTGTAGGTATCTGGGTGTTTATAAGTGTAGAGGTGGAGTTGATAACCAACTTTTAAGTAGTTCCACCTTTGATGGTGGATTAGTTACTCCTTTTTGGTAGAGAGGTCATTGAGATCTCCTTTTTAGATGAGTAGGAGAGATTGCAGGAGTTGGTTACTTATTTCAATAAGTAAGGATCAGCCCGTGTTACCGTGTCCGACCTCTTTGAGGTTGGGTAGGTAGTACTATAGGCCTGAGTACGAATATCTGCAGAATGTTGATTGGGCTCCATTCATTTTTGGGCTTGGCTGAGTTTTGGGTCAGGATATAAACAGTGTCCCTATTTGAGGCCGAGCTTATTTAGGTCGGGCACAAGCATTTCTGAGTCGGTCTTGATTTATTGTAGCTTTTGGTCAGAGAAGTCGGGTTTGTGATATTCCTTGGAGAACAAGTCAGATTCTCGACGTGTTATCGAATGTGGATGTTACGTCTTCTCGTAACCATTTGCGCGTCTTTTCGGTCACATTGATAATCGTGCGTGTCATTAAATAGGGGACAAAATGATCATTTTTCTCCTATTGGTTATATAAACATAATCATCTTTCTCTTTCTCCTTTTTCGTTTCAACTTCTGAGAATTTTATTTCATTTCTCTCAAGACTTTTCTTCTTTTTCACTGTGACTTTGCTTACATTGATCTTTTTCTGAGAATTATTTGTCTTAGAATTCTACTTTGAATATTCGCACGTGCTGCCTAAGACATTTTGGGACCATCTGTTTGCACTGCTGTTATATGCATTCTCCTTACTTTTTGTTCATCTTAAAGGTTAGTTTTTCTTTTCTTTTTCATACCATTATTGCCATGTTTATTATAGTCTTTTGAAAATATGGCTTCTTGAAAAATATTTGTAAATGTGGTTGTGGTAGTAGCTTCCTCTGTTTGTCTTTTCTAGATATCAATTTTGTTGTTGCTGCTAGAATTTGTAAAATTTGTAGGTTTTGAGTTTTATTATGTTGGATTCTGGCTTTTCCTTATCCCCAAATGGTGCCATTTTTCTTGATTAATGGTATCATTTTGTATTCTGGGATGAATGGGTTAATTTTACATCTTTATTGTGATTGATACTGGAAGATTTGGATCCGTACCCGGTCTCGTAATTTTTGTGTTTATATGAATGTTGTGCTTATACCCGACTTGTAGCTCGAGAGTTTTTGTAGTGACATAGCTTTATTTTGCTATTTTGTAGGTATAACCTTTGTGTCTCGTTTGGTAGTTCCAGCATGTCGTCTCAAGTACCTTCCGACTTAGACTGTGTAGATGTTACTGTTCTTTTTGCTGTCCCCGTAGTTAACAACGAGTATGTAGAGAAATTTTGTTTACAGCATAGGATTTGTAGAACCCAAGAAGATGAGAAGAAGTATGAGCTAGTAGCTCCCGACCCTGAGGATAGAATTTGCTTTCCTCGACTTAGTAACTTGAAAAATTATTTTCTATTCATGTATGACTGTTTGTTTACTAGGCTAGGGGTGCACTTCTGTTTACCGATTTTGAAATTGAAATTCTCCGTATCTGTAGAGTTTCTCCTTCTTAGCTCCACCCGAACTCGTGGGCTTTATGAAGGTTTATCAATTAATAAGCTGGGAGCTTGATTTTCCTCTTTCTTCCAAGATTTTCTTTTACCTCTTTTAACTTACCAAACCATTTAGCTCTAAAAAACAACACTGTATTTTCTTTTGAGCTATTTAGGGTAGAAAGATTTTTTCTATTTTTGATGATTCTTTTCATGACTTTAAGAAATATTTCTTTAAGGTCCGACCTGTAGAGGGTGTCCAACCTTTTTTCTTTAATGAGAGAGATGAAACCTATTTTTTGTTTGTATTAGGAAAAGGTCTCTAGTGTCAATAAATACAACCATTAGGATCTGGATGAGGTAGATGAGTGTGTATTAGCCTTGTTTCAGGAGTGTTGCGGCCGATCTCCTCACCTCGACACCAAGAAGTTTTTGTTAGGCAAGTCGAGCTATGTTCCTACCGAACTAGGTAGTTAGATTTTTGTATTTCGTTGATGTTTCTATTCCTTTGCCGAATTTCGTAACCTTAGTCTCTATATTTTCTTCGTTTCTGTAGTAAGAATTACTAGTGGGTCTGGTGCCTTGCAAAGACTTCGAGTTGCTAAGAAAAATTCAGCAGTTTAGATGGTGCAGCTAAAGGAAACCGAAAAGTCGAGAAACCTCTCCTCTCCTTTCAAGTCGAACTCATCTTCATCTTAATTGGCCAAAGCCATACCTCTTCCTCCCATAAGCAGATAGCCTTTACTTAGGACAATTCCCTTTGTTCCTCCTTTTTATGATTCGGGTTCTCGTAAACGTAAAACTCCATCCTCTGAGTTTGGTAGTGCTTACAATCTGGGTTTTAACGCTATTGCTTTCTGTGAAGAATATATTCTTTTCCATAGTTCTATAAGTATGGATGATGTTTCTTTCTAGAAGCACTTGGGGGTTTTGGCCCGAGGTGGAATTTGGACAGCAGGGATGTGTTTCATCCTCCTAAAACAGCTTAATGAGGCTCCTCTTGGTGTTACTCAAAGAAAGTTGGCTGACCTTCGCTCTGAGGTGGCTTCTCTATGGGAGACCAAGTCGGAGCTAGAGGCCGAGAAGGGGGTTCTTACTTTTGATCTCTCCAAACTCCATGAAAGAGTAAAGTATACCGAGACGACTTGTGCTACGGCGGAAGCTTTACAAAAGAAGGCTGAGAGAGCTACCGCCATGTCTATGGGGAGAAGTTGAGCCTAAAGAAGGACCTGGAGAGGCTGAAAGAAGAATATGGATATCTGAAAGAGTTTGTGGCCTAGGGAATATATGAGATGGCACAGCATTTGAAAGTTTAATTTCAAGTTCTTGCACCCAAGGTGGACCTCACTCCCATTGATCCCTATAAAGTCATGGTTGATGGAAAAATTGTTTCTCCTAAGGCTGAGACCATCCCTGCTGAGGACCTGAAGACCTTCAGTGCTCGAATTGATGATACTCTCTTGGACTCCTTGATGAGGGCTAGATACCGGTTTAGAAATTCACAAGTTATAAAACTCAAATTCATCAATAGTATAGTCCTAAATTGGCAAATAACCCTATCAAAGTTTAGAAAGGTTGTCACAATTCAAATAACCGAGAGTTTTAAATCCCGGGTCGTTTTCCCACGGAATTGCAATCGGATGTACAAGTATTGGCCATAGAAACGGGGTTTGATAACAATCAACAAAAATTTAATTGACAAGAAATTAAAAGAGCAAGCAATAACTAAACGTCAAAGGAAATTAAACTAAGAGCAATAAAAACAAAGGGAAGAAAACATCTTGAAAACAAATTCCTCCTAAATTGATAATTATATGAACTAATTGGGATATGTGACATATAATCCTGTTAGCTTTGGGTAATTAGGGTTTTTGTGGCCATAAACTAGTTTTAAACTTAACACTCTAATCGGAATTAAGTGACCACGACGGTGGCGGTTAATGATGGTTAGAGGAGACTAAATCACTAAGACATTAGGGTTTAGTCATTTATAGTTGGCCATAGAATGAATCATGCATTGTTAAAATAGTTGGTACGAACTTTTAATCCGGAAAAGTAAACATCTCTGAAGCCTTAACTGTTTTTACACCAAACCCTTTATTTGCTTTCTTTATTCTCCTATTTATTGTTTTATACGAATTACACCATCAAAAAACCTTTTCTGTCTGCCTAACTAACCCAATTGGATAACCATTATTGCTCAGTTCGACAATCCTCGTGGGATCGACCCTTACTCACCTGAGGTATTACTTGGATGACCCGATGCACATGCTGGTTAAGTTGTACGAGTTCATAATTCATGCACCACAAAGAACGTCCCCAACCCGAAGACGTGATTCTTTTAGGGCTCAGAGACAGTCTCGCGCTAAACCCTATCAGGATCTACCACTGAGGCATCGGAGTTGGCGGGGTTATCCCACGAGGCGACTGAGATTGCTAGGTTACGGCCTCCAATCTCTACGTGTAGTCCTCTTGTGTAACAGACGTTGTGATTAGGATGACAATTAATTGAATTTAAACCGAATAAATTTCAAAGTTAGAATTAATTAAAACTCACATAATGAGTCGTAGACCGCTCATAAGCAAATCTCTCCTTCTTGGCCTTTAATGTATAGGTAGACTTGATGGTCTCTGTCAATGTTGCCTCACGATCTAATGACTTAGACTACACATATTGAAACAAACTAATAAAATAAATCAAGTAACAATTCATTCAAGTAATAGTTAACAAAGATTAGAAAATAAACTACATACCAGCCTGCTCTTCGTCTTCATGAAAGTCGTCAACCCACCAGTATACTTCGACGACCTCGACGAAGCCTTGTTAACTCTGTTTCTCAAATAGCGATGCTTGAACCCCTCATCAGTACTAAAATAGACATCCAGTTCCTTATTAAGATCTGGACAAAGCGAAATGGTGAGGTGGTCGCACCCCTAACGAACGTCCTGGATCATCTGCTGAAGTCACTTAACTACCCGGTTCCTGATCAAGATATCATGTCTTATCCTAGATAAATTTCTCCTGCACAAAGTAATTCAACAACATTAATTCATTGAAATAAAAAATAGTTAAAATACAGTTAATTTAATAACATTGGGTTCTTACCGTCCACTTCTAAAACCATCGCTCTCTGGTCTCAGCAGGGATCTTTGTGTAGCTCGGCTATACAGTGTTGTACATGGACTTAATTACATTGGCGATCTCCACATGCATTGTTGTTTGGTGCAAACCTATCAATGAAAAACTTAAGATTAGCAAACGGATAAAAACACAAAAAACATAATAAATTCAAAATAGATTGCGGATAAAAGACATTAAAACAATATGTACTCACACCTGCATACCATTGGCATTAGGCCAAATCCTCATCCGTATGACAAGTGATGGTGGAGGGGCATCTGGCTGGGACGCATTAGAGGAATCACCCACCGCAGGCTCTGTCGCTGGAGCTATATGGGCAGCGCAGAAGAAGGCGCTATGTAGTTCGGGTTCGGGGCCATAATTAATTGCTGGTCTGCTGGACCCGCCTGTGACATCAAAGGTGTCGATGGGGTAGACGAGGTAGAGAGCGATGCCTGAGTAGTCCCTAAGGATCCGGTGGAAACCCTCCCTCTACCACAACCACGAGATCCACTCGTTCTACCTTTGCTACCTGTGGTCATGTCTGCAAAGAGAATATATTATTGACATTAATGAGCATATAAATAACATAAATCCTTCAACATTTATATTATTTCAAAAAAGAATTTGACATAATCTCCCTTAAAATTAGACATATATCCACATATACAGTTTTCATATATCCAACAAACCTCAATCCACTGCATCAGTCAAAACTTAATTAAATTCACAACATATAACTAAGGCACTAATTAGCATATGATAACCAAATCCTAAATCTTAAATTAACATATAACTAAATCCTAAATTAACTTAAACCTAACTTCTAAATTAGCATATGATAACCAAATCCTAAATCCTAAATTAACATATAACTAAATCCTAAATTAACTTAATACTACGTCCTAAATTAGCATAAGATCACTAAATCTATATGAAAATAGTGCTAAATTTTAACTAGATTATAGAAACAATGTTATCATCAATAATAAGAACAAATTAAGTACTCATTATATAAAAATCATTTCAATCATCAACACGATGAATGAAAGTTAGGGCACAAGAAAGCTAATGAAGTAACAAAATCCAAACTTTAAACCCAATTTCACAGTAATTAATTCTAAATCTTAAATTTAATTCCACATTAACATAATTTAAACTATAAATCTCAATTTCACAGAAATTTCATCAATTTGAAATTAAAACATATATTAAAACCAATTTCACAGCAAAATCTAAACCTTAAACCTAATTTCATAGTATTCAATTCTAAAACCCAATTTCACAGTAACATAATTTAAACTCTAAATTCCAATTTCTCAAAAATTTCATTAATTTGGAATTAACACATGTATTAAAACCAAGTTCACAGCAAAATCCAAACATTAATTTCAAAAAAATCTAATGGTAAAAACGGCCAACTTACTTGCAATGGAGAAGGTGGCTAGCGGCATAGCAAATTCTTCGTCGTAGAGCAGAAGCAGTACAAATTCTTTATGGAGTAGAGACGCGGCTTGAGAAAATTTGTCATCACGGAGAAGCGATAATACAAGGAGAGGAGGCGGCAGGACTGACGGAGCAGCGGGGAGAGGAGAGGGTTAGAGAGTATGGGAGAAGAGAGGTTAGAGAGAGAGAGAGGAGATTTCAAAATGAAGGAAAGAGGGTTTGAGCTTTGAATTTTAAGGCTCGTAACCGTTAGATTTACCAGCGGATAAATCTGACGGTAACGCATTGTAGGTCACCAAAATGTAGTGATCCACTAATGGGTTTACCGATGAACTTTCCACGCTACATTTCACGCCTATTTTTCTCGTTTTTCCTCCAATTATTACCGACGAATTTACCACCAAAAATGTAAATCCGCCGATAATGATTTGACCTGATGGATTTCACATTAAAACTGTCCCTAAATCCATCGGTAAAGCCAACGCTAAATCTGACGGTATTCAGCGCATGTTTTGTAGTGGTAGCCCCAACATTTTTCAACCTAAATGGCATTACTACATAGCAGTAGTTTGCCTTAGGAGTGATGAAAGATGTTTTCTCCTTATTTGGCTTGTACATCATAATTTGATTATATCTCGAGTATGCATCCACAATGCATAGGTATTTGTAGCCCGAAGCTGAGTCTACTAAAGCATCAATACTGGGTAGAGGGTAAGGGTCGTTGGGACAGGCTTTGTGAGATCGTTATAGTCAACGAACATTCTCCATTTTGCGTTCTGTTTCTTCACAAGTACCACATTAGCGAGCCATAACGGGTATTTGACCTCTCTTATAAACCCGACTTCTAATAGCATTTAGACTTGCTCTTCTACAATTTTTGCTCTTTCAGGGCTTAGCTTTTATCATTTTTGTTGTACAGGTCGTAAGTCCGGATAAACAGCAAGCTTGTGGCTCATGAGGTCAGGATGAATCCTGAGCATGTCAGAGGTTTTCCAGACAAAGAGGTCGAAATTGTTCTGTAGAAAATTAATGAGCTCTTGTTGCAACTGTTCTCCTAGGTTTGCCCCTATGTTCATTGTTTTTCCAACCTCATCTCCGATCTGGACCTCTTCAATTTTTTCTTTGAGTTGGGTCTCAGTTTCTCCCGAACTCAAACACCTTCGAGTTCTATGGTATTGACTTCTTTCCCTTTTGCACACCCCCGTAGGTTCAGGCTTTCCTTATAACACCTTGTCAATTTCTGATCTCCTTTTACTGTTGCTATTCCCTCAAGAGTAGAGAATTTCATACAAAGATGGGAAGTTAAAACTACTACTACCAATCAATTTAGGGTTGTCCAACTTATCAAAGCATTGTAGATAGATGCCATGTCTACTACAATGTAGTCTATGCTTAAGGTTCTTGCTTTTAGGCCTATACCAAAGGTGGTGTAAAGAGGGATGAACCCCAGAGGTCGGATAGGAGTATCTCCCAAGCCGAAGAGGGTGTTTGGGTATGCTTTCAAGTCCTTTTCCTTAAGGCTCAACTTATCAAAAGCTAGTTTGAATAGAATATCTGTCGAACTCCCTTGATCTATCAAGGTTCCGTGAAGGTTTGCATTGGCGAGGATCATTGTAATTACCATCAGGTCGTCGTGTCTGGGCATTACTCCTCGTGTGTCTTTTTTAGTGAAGGCAATTGTAAGCAAATCAGGGATTTCGGCATCTTCGCTGACCTGGTATACTTTCTTCAAGTGTCTCTTCTGGGAAGATTTTGTTATTTCCCCTTCTGCAAATACTCCAATGATCATATGGACATGCCTTTCGAGAGTTCGTTGAAGTCGGTCTTGCTTATCCTTGTCTTCATTTCTCTTTCTTTTACTATGATTGTCCATCTTATGAGCTATGAATCTGTCCAGCCGACCTTCTCTAGCTAATTGCTCAATCACATTCTTTAAATCGTAGCAATCATTGGTGGAATGGCCATACATCTTGTTGTATTCACAATATTCAGATCGGATTTCACCTTTCTTGCTTTTAATGTGTGTAGGATGTGGTATCTTCTTAATGTGGCAGATTTCTCTATATACGTCAACAAGGGAGACTTGGAACAGGGTATAAGAATGGTATCTTTGAGGTCTCTCCGAGTTATACTCTTCTTTTTTCTTTGCCTCTTTTTCCTTTCCCCGGGCTTGATTCTGGTTGTTCTGTCATGATATGGGTTCCTTAGTCTTGTTGTTTCTTCCATTTTATTGCCACCTTAGTTAACGTGGTCGAGAAAGCTTCACAGCAAGTTGCATCCGACGCGTCTCACAAATACATGCGACTTTTGAAATTACTCAGATGATGTCTCAGATCGATCATTCTGCCATAGAGGTTCATCTCTGGACTTTTAAAGTTTCTGAAAACTTTAGCGTGCATGATTTCTTCTATGAATGGATCTTCGCCTCCTAAAGGCATTTCTTCGCTATCAGCTCAGGCTCTCCTTCCCTTGAGGTTGGATTTCAGCTTCTTGGATTTTTCTTCCAGTTCTCTTCATCGTCGTATCTCCCTTTGTAGATCTTGTTCCGATTAACGTTGTCATTCTAGCTCATTCTCAAGCTTTCTAACCGACCTTGATGTTCGTGAATCAATCCCATGAACTCGGTAGGATCTCTTTCTCCTGATCCTCCCGATTGATGGACTTCTAAGCTTATTTTTTGTCCTCTTTGATTTATAGGATGTAGATCTCCAGTAACACCCTTTCCCTTGTAAGGTCGGGGAGGTATGACAAGTGCGCGATCGTTGTTATGTTGCTCTTCCTCAGGCCTCGAAATGGGAAGCCGTATGTCCGTCTTCTAGGATGTCGTCCGCTATCACACGGTGTTGATTTTCAGGCCCCAGCAATGATGCCAATGTTCTAAGCTTACCTAGAACCAATGTGATTTAAGCTTGAACGTGAGGTCCAGACTCTTTTTGAGTGAGATACTCCTTTGTCTCTTCCGACGAAGTGATGTCGTTCGAGCTCTTTGGAAAGGATGGGGGTGGTACCTATAAGGAACTCCAATACTTATGTTAGCAAGGGTTTTAGGCATGTATTTAGTGAATTGGAGTTTGAGGAATACCTGTGGGTGTCTAGGTATTTATAAGTATAGAGGTGGAGTTAATAACCACTTTTTAAGTAGTTCCACCTTTGTTGGTGGATTAGTTACTCTCTTTTGGTACGGAGGTTGTTGAGATCTCTTTTCTAGATGAGTAGGAGAGATTGTAGGAGTTGGTTACTTATTTAAATAAAAAAGGATAGGTCCATGTCGCTGTGTCCAACCTAGTGTAGGCATGAGTATGGATATTTACAAAATGTTGATTGGGCTCCATTGAGTTTTAGGCCAAGGTACATATAATTACATAATAAGATTAATTTTATAATTAATGAACAAAAATAATTTTAATTGCTTATAATTTTGAATAGTTCAGGTAGGAGTTGATTTAAATAAAAAAGGATAGGTCCATGTCGCTGTGTCCAACCTAGTGTAGGCATGAGTATGGATATTTACAAAATGTTGATTGGGCTCCATTGAGTTTTAGGCCAAGGTACATATAATTACATAATAAGAAATAAGATTAAT
>NC_029790.2:23656962-23659429 GCF_000816755.2 Arachis ipaensis | reverse complement strand
TATGCAAAATTCATGCAAGAAGAAAAAAAAATATTTAAAAGATAATACAAAATCAGTTTAAAATAATCTAAAATTATTTTATCTTTTATTTTTAATTATTGTTTAATTTATTTTGTATTTAGTAATTAATCGAATAATATTAAATTAAATAAAATAATTTTATATTGTTGTCTTTTTAAGTATGATCAAACAAAAAAATAGAATAATTTTTTGCACAGCACATTAATTAAAAAATATCTCTCGACTTTTTTTTTGGTGATTATATCTCTCGACTTTTGGGATGTGTATTTAGCATCATCATTTTAAAAAATAAATTTAGCTAACATATTAATGTTATTAATTGAAATTTTTTTTTATTAAAAAGACAGACAAAATTAAAATTTCATTTCCTATTTTTTTTGCGGTCGATAATTATTGAACTTTTCTTTCTTTTTTTTCTTTTAACTAGTGGCCTAGCGGAAAAAAAATTATCAACATCGAAAGATCAATTTTGTATATTTTTAAAGTTCAGAGGCTAATGCACCAGGAAATAAAAGTACAACAATTAAAAAAAGATACTTTTGAAAATTTTTTAAATATTTTAAAAATATCGGTGTTTGAAATATTTTAATCGTTAAATACGTGAAATTATTTCTATACTTTATAGCAAATAAAAAAAGGTAAGATTAGTTACCTCATTGTAAGACGAGTCCATTAATGATACCCAACATTAATAAGGTTGTTTCTAGGGTGTACATGATCCGGTCCGACTCGAAGGTCTAGTCCGGTCCGGTCCTGAATATTTTAGGGGCTAATTTGGTGTGATTTCATCGGATTTAGGGTCGGGTGAGGGTCTCAAAAATAGATTCAATCATTATTTTAGGTTGGATCCGGGCCATAGTTCGGGTCACTCGAAGTTGGCCCGGTGGCCCGGTCATCATAGACAATTAATATTTTGTGTTATTAGTGATGGATCATGACTATTCTTATGTGGAACTTAAGTATTGTAAACTTTAATATTTTGTGTTATTAGTCATTATAAGACTATAAATTAATATTTTATGTTTAGAATGCATAAGACTTTAGACTAATGCATAATACTGTGTTATTTGTATTGATTTAAATATTTGGTATTATTAGATAATATTAGTATTGATTGTGGTTATGTTTTAGTATTAATTGTGGTTATGCTTTAATTTTGAATAAGAGTTGGTTCTTGTTATATTTTTCTAAGTAAATTTTACCATGTTAAATAATGGTTGGATTTTTGAAAATTTGGATATTTTTACATGCTAGTTTACAAGAAGGTATCAACGTAATGTAATGTTAACGGCCCGGTTTTCACTCGATTTTCATCCGGTATAATTGTAGCCCGAAAGTGTATTGGTTTCATCGGGTCTAGAATTGGGTTCGGATCTAATAAATAGACCCGGTTTATATTTTAGACCGGGTCTGGGTCACATCAAACCCGATTTCACCCGACTCATGTGCACCCCTAGTTGTCTCCAGTGAAAGATCTAAGGAATTCTTTTCTTGAAGAAATAAAAAAAAATTTATGCCTCTATTTTTTATTTCATGGAAGAACCCTAGTGTGATCTAGAGCTGGTGCCTTGCTTTCCATCATCCATGCTTCCAAAGAGCTTGAGTTCAGCTTTTCTCCCCTAATTAGTGTTTAGTAAATAATTAATTAATTAAAGATTAATTGTATCCTAGGACATTAAAATCGTATCTAAATAAAGTAATTTAAAAAATAAACTAAAAAAGTACGTAACATGAGTGATGATGTGACTGTGACACTACAATGTTGTTGTGATTAAGATCAGATAATTGTTTTGCTTAAATCTAAGGTAAAAAAACTCATTGGCTATAGAGATTATCATCATCAGCTTAGAGCAGGTAGGTAACCAAATCACCTAATTCAACTTTTAGCAATTGAAATATAAAATTATTTAGACATAAAAGTAGCAAGCAAGCATGGAGACAGGATTTTGGTCCTAAGTCCTACAATACTCGTATCAAGACCGGATTTTGAACAAAATTCTTGAAACAACTTTTGAAAATTTCTTCAGTAAATTTTTTTAGAAAAAATTAATAGAGGTCAAAAAGGTGTAGTGGATTGCACACACCACTATATGACGTATCATATATAATATATCATACTGAACTTCTTTAATTTACGGAAGACTTAGCATAAAATAAACAAAGTTGAACCAATTAAACTTAAATTAAATAGACTTCATTAGATGTTAACTAGTGAAGTATAGAACCAGTATTCGGACCAGTTGAATCCAAGTTGCAAAAAATTTACCTAATTAATTAATAACAAATCTGCTAAAATAAAAAAATAGCCATGATATTTAGTAATATAGATTTGCAGCTGCTAAAATATGCTCAAAGATAATTAATAAACCGCACAAATATTTTCTCACGGTATGAAGAAAACTAACAAATAATCAACCATAACAAAATCATATCCCGTTAAATAAAA
>NC_029790.2:23654477-23655631 GCF_000816755.2 Arachis ipaensis | reverse complement strand
TGTGGTTATTTTTTATTGTACGAAAAAACTTTTTTTTAGAGATTAAACTTGTTCATAGTACTATTTGATTACAATAAAAAAAATATCTGAAAACTTATTTCTTTACCATATAATTCACCTTATTTGTATCTACATATATTAATCGAATCATGTATAAAAGATCAGTAATAATAGATAAAAGATAACAAATACAGTACTAGAAAAAAAAAAATATCAGCTTCTTTTTTAATTTCTCATTTGAGATGAATTCATAAACCTTGAGTGCATTGTGTGGACTCCACCTAGATCTACACATCATAGTTACAAAAGATAAAAAATTAAATAAAAATATGTATAAACTATAAAGGGCTACCACAACTACTATAGAGTAAGTAACACCAAATTAAAAGATAGACTAAATAGATATGCACTAATAATAATTAAAAAATATTAACAACAACAATAAAAGGCTACAGTAGTAGCCATTTGGAACTTACCCAAAACCGTGCTTCTTAAAATAAGGAATTGTGGACAAAAGGATCTCATCAATATCAAAAATCCAAGAATCTTTGCCATCACCTTTAAAAGTGCAACATCCACTACTCTTTCACCACTGCCCTCTCAGAATCAGCTTTGTCCTGAGATGAAGTCGTGTACTTCCTCACATGATCCACATATTCTTGTGGCACCACACTGAACCTCTTATGTTGTTTAATTCCACATTGATCTTCCAACTCTCATAGTATGTCTTTAAGGTGTTTGTTGTTAGGGATGGCAATATCACCCGAACTCGCGGGTATCCATTCCGTCCCTACCCGCTCAGGGCGGATTTTTAGCGGGGCGGATTTTTGGGAGGGGCGGAGCGGGGTCGGGTTTAGATAATATCCATCCCTATCCGCCCCGCTATATATATAATATATAATATGTATAATATATGTAAAATAATTAGTAAATAATTAATAATATTGTATCATATTTATATTTTTACTTTAATTTATGTTATGTATGTGATGATAGTTATATAAATTTTGAAATTTAATTTAATTTATTGGATTTTAATAATTATAGGGGCGGGTAGGGGCGGGGCGGGTACCCGCAGGGGCGGGTTAGGGTTCAACGTTTTACTACCCGCGGATAGAAGTGGGACGGATTCTATGCGGGTTGTTGTACGACGG
>NC_029790.2:23652003-23653917 GCF_000816755.2 Arachis ipaensis | reverse complement strand
GGATTCAACGTTTTACTACCCGCAAGTAGAAGTGGGGCGGGTTCTATGCGGATTGTTGTACGGCGGGACGGGGTCGAGTAGAGCAAAAATCCGTCCCTACCCGCCCCATTGCCACCCCTATTTGTTGTTTTGTCTACTACTTTGAATCTCCATTTTTGGTTCAATATGTTCCAATATGCACTACTCACTATGCCAATGAAAAGGCTAAGATGGTGATTAGTGATAATAGAAAGTTATTTGCCATTTTGCACAAAGTACTTGTTTGTGCGCCATTATTTTGATAAAAAAAAAAGATCTTTTTTCGATGAAAAAATATCTTTTTTTTATTTTTTAGCGTGTTTGGAAAATTTCGAGTAGTAAAAGTAAAAGCACTAGAAAAATCAGAAAACATCCTTTTTTAAAAGCTGTAATTTACATTTTTTAAAAGATTTTTTTTCCTTAAAAAAATGTTTTTCATGTAATAAATAAACAAAAGAAATACTTTTATATTGTTATATCCAAACATAATTGATAGATAAAAAAAAATTTTTGTATGAGATACCCAAACATAAAATTACTTTTACTTTTTTCATAAGATCTTTTAAAAAAAAATAATTAAAAAAAAAAATTTTTTTTAGAAGTTCACCCAAACAAGCCCTTAATAGAGGTGAAGATTCCTATGAAAATTGGGGAGGTGAAGATTCCTATGAAAATTGGGGATTGTGTAATGAAACATATAGGCATGAAATGCAACTGTGGGACATCCTTTGATGATTTTGGCCTCCTGCCTAAAAAGGAGTTATTATTAATCATAACCTTTTAGTTTTTACTCTATTTTTTGATATTACTCTCTTGATTTTACTTTTATTTTTTTATCTCTCAATACAAAAAATTGATATATCAACTTATACTTTGATATGTTAGTTTAATAATGTAACATTTTCACAAATTAAAGATAACAAAGATAATAGCCAAGTGAAAAATCTTTGCCACAGTTGAATACACATATATTGACTATAGTATAGTGCATTTGGAAAGGAAAACTCAAATGACACTATCTTTCTTAGGATATGTTACTCATGGTTTTCATACCTCAAATATATGTAATTATAATTTTGTTATACATAAGTAAAAGATCCATCTACAGACAAAATGCCGTAATCTATAAAATGTATAAAGAAAATTGTTATTAGATGACTTTCGATGTAATTAAAAGGTGTTATTCGAATTGGACAACAGTGAAGAGAGATAATAATAGTTGTCAAACTCAGATATTGTCCTTCATTTGTGAATACATATTATTAGTTAGCGGCAATGAGTTATAATTATAAAGTAGGGTGTACATGGTCTGCTTCAGTCTAAAGATTCGATTCGAACCAAAATTTTTTTTGTATATGTAGGCTCGAATTTGAAGTAGTCTGGATCTGATTTAGGAAAAAAAAATGAAATCGGCGAGAATACTTCAATCGGGTCCGAGCTATAGTTCGGGTCATCTTGTCCGAGTTTAGGTATTTTCTTGTGTTCGATATTCACTAGACGATGGGAATGAAACTTGTTTGCTTAGGAGAGTCGTCCACTTTGTGCCTCTACAATATCTGAGAAATTAGTCATTGGGCTTCCGACTTGATGGATACCCTAGTGCAGACATATATATATATAACATACTGAACTTAGGGCATAGAGTTAGTCAGGAACGCACAACCCCCTTTTGGACTTCCGACCTGATGGATACCTTGTGCAGACCAAAAAAAAAAAATTTGATTATACACATATTGGGACAAAGTTTAACTCCACATTATGATACAAGTAACTCTTTTCAACCATGTTATAGGGGTGCACATGGGTCGGGTGAAATCGGGTTTGATGTGACCCAGACCCGACCCGAAGTATACACTGGGTCTATTTATTAGACCCGAACCCGACCCTAGACCCGCT
>NC_029790.2:23642937-23651991 GCF_000816755.2 Arachis ipaensis | reverse complement strand
AACGCACAACCCCCTTTTCTCTCAGTCCTTCACATGCAGCACTGAAGGTCTGAACCCTTTCCCTCTCAGCCCACTCTCTGTCTCTCACCACCCGGCACCGTCATTACTGTCACCACTCATGACTCACCAGCCCGCCACCACTGTCTCTCTGTCTCCTCAGCGAAGTACGACGGCGCTTCTCTGCTCTATTTTCCTGGCACTGCTGCCCTCAGACATCTTCTTCTCTGCCACCATCTGTCTTTGCGACTCGCGAAGGTTAGCCTCGTCACCACTAGAAGCCCCAACCAATCTTAGTCGGCCATCACCTTTGCTCTGTTGCCCCCGGTCGTCTTCTTCTTCTCTTCCTTGGATTTTTTCTTTTAATTTTAAAAAATAATTAATGTTGATTATTAGAACTTTTGATTAAAAATTTTGATTATTGTTCTAACTAGTATTTCATTATTTTGATTATTGTTTTGCTTTCTAATTAACAGTGATGGTATTATCTTTTTTTTTTTGAAAAAATTAATTAGTAATGATATTTTGGTGTTCTGATTATCAATAAACTGAATATTTGTTCTGATTATTAATTTTTTAATTTGTTCTTAATTTAGTTGATGTGGTTATTATTGATTTTTCTGATTACTATTATTATTATTATTATTATTATAAGGTTTCTTATTATTGTTCTGTTTATTGTGCTATTTAACGGGCTGAACTTTTAATTTGTTACTCATTATTGTTGAACAGTATTTGATTTTTTTTTATTTTATTTGTTTAGACTTTAGATAAAGAAGAATGGGAAGAGGAGATAATTGTATTCCTCCACAAATTATTTGTTCTGATTATTACTTGTTTTTTTATTTGTTCTTAATTTAGTTAATGTGGTTATTGTTTATTTTTTTATTATTGTAGTCTTGGTTTTTATCCTATTTTTTATTTGGTATAATTATAGTCCAAATATGTATAGATTTCATCGGATCTAGAATCAGATTAGAGTCTAAAAAATATGTTAGGTATATATTTAGGGTGAGTCTAAATTGAAACAAACTCAATTTTACCCGACCTATAACACCCCTACTACAAAAAGCATCAACTTGATAGTACTCCACTATTATGCATGCCGTATTATTTTGTTCCACTACCCTAAGGATATATGTTTAGTTTGATAATATTTGTTTGGTAAGTAATGACAGACAATAAATATTTGATGTTAGGAAAAGATGTTTATAGGTCATGTTTACCATCAAATATCCTTGTCCTTTGTCTTTTAACCATTGGAAACCTAGGCCAATGAGTAAATGGATTTTAGTAGTTGATTGATTAAATCACTAATCAAATTAGTTGAAAGAAGAATTACTTTAATTGGGAGTATGATATAATAGCAGTCTTTTAAAAAAAAACATGATGTATATACAACCAATCTAGTCCTAGAATAATATCTAACTCATGTAAAAGCAGACAAATAAAATCATATATAAAAATTTTATCTTTAATATCAAAAGACACTTGTCGACATACCAAATTAATTAAAGCATTTTGAGATGTACGTGAATAAATAATTAAATCATACTCTAACCCAGAAAAGTCTAATCCCAAATTACGTGCAATAGTTATTAAGATAAAAGAATCTGTAGCACTCAAATCATACAATACAGTTAGAAGTTATGTCTTGACACAACACTCACTTTAGATCAGGGTGTCCGAATGTGTGGCATCATCAGCCATCATAGCAAAAATCCATCCTTGTTGCTAGGGACTGGATGTTTCCTGAGTAACTCTTCTTGCACAATTTCCAGCCATATGTCTAGGTCCACTGCAATGCTACAGAAAAAATTTGACTGTGCCAGTTTTGGTCATTTGCTAGTATCCTNNNNTTGTTAGTTCCAAAGCTGCGGCGGTCCAATTGACTTAAAATTCCTTTTCTGAGGGGTCATGTATCTATTAAAACTCTTTGAATGTAACTCTTGGCGGTTCATCCTTGCTGATGCTACCTTTCATGCACAATCCTCTATCAATTGACTTTTAGTAACCAATTCAGTAAAGTTTGGTATCTTCATCAGAACCATAACATTCATCAAATCTTCACGCAGTCCTCCTTCAAACTTCAAATATTTCCATTCTTCAAACTCTGCCAAAGCTCCTTGGAAGATTTTGAAAAAATGGCACAAGTCTTTAAATTTGCGCATATATTCCACCACCGACATACTTCTTGACCTCAACTACATCAATTCTATCTCCTTACCACCAACATTGGACATTGCCTTCCAACATGTAAGATGCAAATTTCACATCGGCCTCTTGGTACATGTTGGGCCTGCAATGACCTTTCTATACCGTAGAACCAATTATCAACCTCAGTTGCAATAACTGTCCCTTTAAACTTGGGTGGATTCACTTTCAGAAAAAGCAGCCAGAAACATGGATCTATCATGATTAACCAGGTCAGCTTCAATGTTGCCACTGTTGTTCATTTTGCTCTCCCAAACGGTCAAATGCCCTAGTAGCAGCAGCTGTTGTTTCATGCACAACCTCAATAATGGAATTCATCGTAGCCATAAAAGCATATGCATCCTGTGTCGAGACATCACTTGGAGTCCCTGTAGAATCACTAAGAGGTCTCCCCCGAATACCCCGTCCTTGTGCAGCCATCTAGGTCCTATTTGCACCAATGAATCAACATTAAGGTGATCATTCTTAACATTTTCAGTTAAGTGTAAATATCTCCTAAATGAATGCACACAGGCAATCATGCAACACATATCATTAAGATATCCTATCAACATGAAAGATACAAGAAGAGCATGCAATGGAGCATGATTCAATCTAATCCCCAAGCTCTATTGGGACAAACTGCTCTGATACCAAATTGTTATAACTCAACTCCAGTACGTCATGATCATACTAGAAGTAAGGTGTTACTAACTTATTTACCTTATAGCTTTAATATAATATATAAGCTTGTAATCATTGTTAGAGTCCGTGCACGCTTTTCGGGTAATGTTTTTATTTCTTTTTTAAAAATTTATTGAAAAGATGAGGTAGTCTGGTCAAGATAGTTAACAATATACTACAAGAAAAAGTAAGTACAGATATTAAATACATACAATTCTGAAACTTATTAACCAGTTTTAGATATACTACACTGCTTCATAAAAGATACATAATATAAACATATATGTACATACAGCATCTCAGGGCCTGGCCCATCCAAAAATGATCTAAACTGGATTCCAAGCTAACCTAGCTGTCTAAACATCTCTAGTCCCTCCTATACTTTTAACAAAAACGAGTGTAACTCTTCAAATCTTCTCAAGTCGTGGCTAACCGGTTGCCATCAAAGGATGTGGTACAATCGTAGTCTATCTCCAAGATCTCACATCACCATTGGGCAAGTATGCAAGTGGCCCGCCCACTGGCTGTACATCTTCCTCAGCCCAACCAAGGTCCTTGGTGCACGAAATTGTGATTACACTTTTCACAACCCCGCACAACTAACCAGCAAGTGCACTAGATCGTCCAAGTAATACCTTACGTGAGTAAGGGTCGATCCCACGGAGATTGTCGGCTTAAAACAAGCTATGGTTATTTTGTATATCTTAGTTAGGAGATTAATGATAACAGTGATTATATTTATGAAAAATAAATAACATAAAATAAATAGTACTTGTGATTCAGTAATGAGAAACAGGCTGAGGTTCTGGAGATGCTCTATCATCTGAATCTCTACTTTTCTACTGTCTTCTTCTCCAAACATGCATGGCCTCCTTCCATAGCAGGCTGTATGATCCTCTCGGATGAAAAATACCAAGCGCTGTCACCACACAGCTAATCATCTGTCGGTTCTCACTAGCGTCGGAATAGGACCATTATCCTTTTGCACACTGTCACTGCGCCCAACATTCGCGAGTTTGAAGCTCGTCACAGTCATCCCCTTCCAGATCCTACTCGGAATACCACAGACAAGGTTTAGACTTTCCGGATCCCAAGAATACTGCCAATGATTCTAGCCTATACCACGAAGGTTCTAACCTTCGGACTCGATCCGTGGATTAGAAACCCAAGAGATACGCACTCAAGCTGTCGCCCAAAGACTACGTTGAGCTCAGATAGAACGGAGTGGTTGTCAGGCACGCGTTCATAGGGTTGAGGATAATGATGAGTGTCACGGATCATCATATTCTCCATATTAAAGTACGAGTGAGTATCTTAGAATAGAATCAAGCGTAATTGAATAGAAAACAGTAGTAATTGCATTAATCCATTGAAACACAGCAGAGCTCCTCACCCCCAGCTTTGGGGTTTAGAGACTCATGCCGTCAAAGGTACAATATGAAATGTAAAAATGTCATAAGTTCTAAATGAATCTCTAAAAGTAGTTTTTATATTAAACTAGTGACCTAGGGTTACAGAAAATGAGTAACTAAGTGCAGATAGTGCAGAAATCCACTTTCGGGACCCACTTGGTGTGTGCTTGGCTGAACATTGAAGCTTTTTCGTGCTTAGGCTGTTCCTGGAGTTAAACGCCAGCTTTGGTGCCAGTTTGGGCGTTTTACGCCAGAATTTTTAGGCTGACTTTGAACGCCAATTTTGGCCATCAAATCTCGGGCAAAGTATAAACTATTATATATTGCTGGAAAGCCCAGGATGTCTACTTTCCAACGCAATTGAGAGCACGCCAATTGGGCTTTTGTAGCTCCAGAAAATCCATTTCGAGTGCAGGAGGGTCAGAATCCAACAGCATCTGCAGTCCTTTTTTAGCCTCTGAATCAGATTTTTGCTCAAGTCCCTCAATTTCAGCCAGAAATTACCTGAAATTATAGAAAAATACACAAACTCATAGTAAAGCCCATAAATGTAATTTTTGAATAAAAACTAATAAAAATATAATAAAAAGTAACTAAAATATACTAAAAACTACCTAAAAACAATGCCAAAAAGGGTATAAATTATCCGCTCATCAGTCCTCCTCTGGATCCTCCTCGGCACCCTCTCCTAGGTCCTTCTCAGTAGCAGAACTACTAATGTCCCATCCACAGGGACAGGTCCATTAGTGTAAACCGGCGCAAGAGCCTCTCTCAGGTATCCATATTGAGCAACTAACTAATCCACAAAGAAAGTAGAGGCCGCAGCTCCAGAGGTGCGTTTGCCTCGGGTGGGGGCTCAAGAACAGGCACATCATCTAGGAAAAGCTCAGGTGAAGCTTCATGTACTGGATGAGCAGGAAATATGTGTGCAGGAATGGTCTGTTACATGGTATATAAAATTTAACATGAGGTATGTTCGCAGATAAAATAACTCCCAAAAATAAGATCCTCGTAAATGAACAACTCATACATCTCATAGAACACGATGCCCATCTCCATTTGTAGGAAAAGGAGGTGAGGTTCTCAGCAAGGGTTTCATACAGCCATATTTTCTTTACCTTCCTTAAGATTAACATTTGTTCCTTCTCAGTTTCAACCAAACACATTCAGTTCACCATATTAAACACCTTATAAGATATCATACAATTTCAAGCAAACATAAACAATTACGACATACACATAGCAATAACATCAAAGAATTTATGCGACAAAAAAGCATGATGCATGTCTACTCATATACAGGCCGTAAGGTCACGTGTTAGAAGGTTGTCCAAAATTCCGACAATGTTTTCGAGATAGGTATTACGTATTGCCGTCCTTACCTTAAAAATTATCCCTCTATGAGCGTTACAGATCATCGTCCTTATGGGAGAGACCTTCCTTCCGGTCTCAAGTGGGCGTTACGTATTGCCGTCCCTACTAAACCTTATCCTTGGGGTCTCAAGTAGGTGTTACGTATCGCCGTCCCCCACTGAGGTTTCAAGTGAGAGTTACGTATCGTTATCCTCACTGGGCTTGTGCTGAACAAAACATTCTTAAATTTAATTACGTAGCTTTCCTCAATCTTTTTCTCCTTTTTTATTCCTCAAACCTCAAACCTCAATCTTTAAACCTTAGACTTTAAATCTTAAACCTTAAACCTTCTTACATTTGCACTTTAACTCCTGATTTTATGCCTAATTACCTTCTTACCCTTTAATACCTTTATATATATGTAAAATAACCAGAATACCCTTGTGACCTCAAGCTATCATTCTAAACTTATTCTTTTATGAAAAGACTATTGTACTCTCAACAACATTTTACCTTATTATCCTTCCTTCCTGACCGATACTTTTTCACCTTCTAGTTGCACATAAAATCTCCTTTCCTTTTTCTCCTATATTTCTCAGCACTTTCTCTAAGATTTCTACTTAACTTTCAAACATTCCTTCCTTTATCTTAAACTTTAATTCCCTACTCATAAATAACATAAAAAGAAAAGAACTTAGATCTACCCTATTCATGACTATCATACTTTTCACCATAGTATTTTCATGATCGGTTCCATTCTTACTCAAGTTATACTAGCGCTCAGCCTGATCCTCCACCACAGTCTCATCTTACTCCTTCACCAGAGCCTCAGCCTAATCCGATTCTGATTGAATCCCTAGATGCTCAGCTCGATTCTCTGGTCGAAAGATGTTTGGACCAACAAAGCCCATCAGAGCTTGATTCATTTCTTCTTCTTTCGAGGAGGATCCCGACTAGGATTCCCAGACAGCAATTGGCTCCGATACAGGAGATGGAGCGGTTGGTACGAGCACAGTTCGGGACGAGCCCCATGATGATGACCGTTGATTGATTTCTTGGCTGGGGGGCAACCTTAGGATAGGTAGGATAGGTCATCTTTTGTTGCTAGACATTGTTTTCCTCTCTGTTATAGTATTTTTGAGGAATAGGACTTCATGTATGTATGTATGTACATAAGTATGTCCGTATCGAGTCTGTTATGAACTAACCTCTAGTGTGTATATATATGAATGCTGGTTTGATATGTATGTATGTACATGAGTATGTCCGTATCAAGTCTGTTATGAACTAACCTCTAGTGTGTATATATATGAATGCTGGTTTGACGTTCTATGAATCTTTCAATTTTTGTCATTTGATTGAATTATATTATGTATTCTAAATGTATATCCTTATCTATTATTGAACTATAACAAAAAAAATGGTTGGCATACGAGATACTGATAGTGAGACATGCTCATATGTATATAATTAGTACAAAAGTCTAGAGTCGTATAGATCTATTGAGAAGTAACACCTATTGACTGACAATTCTCCGAACTTGTCAGAAATTAAATCATTACAATATGGGGTGCTAACACTTTCAATATTCATAATTAACCCCCGAATTTAAATTTTAGTATTGCAAATTTTTTCTTTTGGCATCTGGTAAGTCATTTTAATTCTTTATTAAAAAAAATTATTAGTGGTGATTCCAAATCTCATAATACACTTTTCTTTAAAGATGACGAATATATATTCATCTCTTGATCATCTTTGATTGTACCATCTTAGGTTGAAATATTGCGATAAATATACATTGCACGTGCAAACACATTCAATCTTTTATGCTATTTAAAAAAATTAGTGTTATGATGACTTATTTTATGACATATTTTCAAAGACGAATACGTGTAAGTATTTGGAGAAAAGTATTAGTGTAATACTCTTTAAACAATAATTATAATGTGATAGTTATTATATATTATAAGTAAATGGACAAATTTATCCTTAAAAGATCACCTATTTTTTAAATTGGTTTTTAAAAAAATTTTTAATCACATTCATCCATCAAAAATTTTTAGTCATGTTAGTCTTTTTGTCACTTTTGTTATTTATGGTGTCAAAATTTGCTGATATAATACGTTAAGTGATACTACAGTATACATCTGACAGGGCTAATTGGGTGCTAACATAATAAATTTATAAAATTAGATCAAATCAACTCCAAAATTTAGGCACTTCAATATCTCAAGGTCTCTTTCAATTTGGGGTTGATTTGATCAAATTGCATAAACTTATTATGTTAGCATCTAATTAAAACTGCTAAGTGTTTGCTATGGTCAGTGTAGTGTCACTTACCGTACCATATCAACAAACTTAGACGCCATGAGCAACAGAAATAACGGAAAGACTAATATGATCAAATTAAAATGTTTGAAGGACGAATTTGATTTAAAAAAATCTTTTGGGGATTAATTTAGAAAATAGGTGATTTTTCAAGAACGAATTTGACCATTTACTCTATATATTATAGACAATAATTATTAAAACAATTTATACTATATTTGAGTTCTGAATTATATATATAAAATTAATTTTGATACACTGTGAATGTAAATCAGTTTTAGATATACTTCTAATTACGTAACACTATATTAGTAAAAAAATTCACTTTTTGCATTGACCGTGTGACTGGTCATTCAAAAGAACATATATAATTGGATGACTCCGGAAAACATTTTACCCTGTTAATCATCAAAATGAACTCTCTCTCTTTCTCTCTCTGTGCGTGTGTTTAAAATTAAATATTAAAATTCTAATATAAGTAGGGTGGAAAGCGGGGAAGCCCCCCGCCCTGCCGAAAGCCCCCCTCGCCCCGCCTAGTGAGGCGGTCCTAAAATCTCATCCTGTCTCGCCTAACTGCGGGCTGGCGGGATGGTGGATTAAACCTGCTAAATTTCCTCTTTTTTTTTACTATTAACTATTAAATAGTATATATAATTTCACTATTATTTTAATAAATTTATAATTTCTAAAGGCATAAAAAAGTTATAATTTTTATATTCATCACAAACATTAATGTATTTGTAATTATAAATATTGCCTCCAAAGCAAAATAAATATAATCCAAAACATAATTATAAATATTGTCTCCAAAATAAAATAAACATAATCCAAAACACTCAATTTTTATCTTCATTATCTTGTAAGTTGGGTTGAGGGAAGTTGGGATTTGGAAAAAAATTACAAAAATGCCTCCTTGCCAAAAAAACACTAAGCCTGGAGTGGGGCGCCAAAACCCGCAGTTTAAGCGGTGCGAGTTAGGCGAATTTTTGCAATTTGGCGGTCTCAATTTTTTCATCCTGACCTGTCTTTTTTAACGGATTACAGGGACCAGCCCAACGAATTTAGACCCGTTTGCCACCCTCTAAAT
>NC_029790.2:23626819-23642831 GCF_000816755.2 Arachis ipaensis | reverse complement strand
TTAATCATCAAAATAACTCTCTCTCTTTAAAATTAAATATTAAAATTTTAAAATATGAAATTATTTAAATTTTTATTATAAAAATATTATATTATGTAAAATGTTATTAGCCTTCTAACATTATTTAATTATTTATATGTTTTTTTTTTGTCTTATCCCTTATCTATTTGAACAACCAAAAATGTACCCAAATTAAAAGATGAATAAAAATTCAACTTTTACTCGTAATCTTTAACCCAAAGGAATAAGAAGTAATGAGGGTAGCACTCTTGACTTTATAAAGAACATTTAAATTATAAATTGGAGAATATTAATACACTCCAGACAAAAAGTAGTTAGTGCAATACTCATTAAACAATAACAATCATACTCATACACAAAAAATTAACCACCATTAATCACAATATAAAAATACATACTTAGTGTTTCACAATATTTTTTATTATCCTACTATAAAAATATTTGATTATCCTACTAACTATAATTGGTTTTATTATTTTGGTACCTGATTATTTGGTTGAGAAAAATGTGTGAATTAATATGTATAAATTACATACATTAGATAATTCACGTTACCAAAATAAATAAAAATTAAAATTATATAAATGTCCTAAATTAAAATTAGTTACACGTGTTATCGTAAACATAATTATATAAATCAAATTAAATAAATTCGATTTATACTAAATATATGTAAATCGAATCAATTGAATTCAAATTACTAAGATATACAATAAATTGAATTTATTAAATTTGATTTAGGAGAACACTATACTAAATTGGATGAATAGCATCAGATTTAGGGCAAATCACTTAATTAAGCCAAGGGGAGGAGAAATTTACACAAATCAGCCAAATCAAAAACTGGTTCATGAATCAACCAGTTCGTATTTCTATATAGTTCGAATTAGCTTGATTCGAACTTCATCTCCATGTAATTCGAATCAGGGTGATTCAAACTACACACAAGCACGCAATTCTAAGTAATTCGAATTTGACTGATTCGAATTACACAAGCTATAATTCGAATTACACTGGTTCGAATTATACAGGGGCCAGACGTGTATAAATATGGTGTGAACGTTAATTGATCTCATTAGAGTAAGAAAATGGCTAGTGAGGAGAGTTTTGTAGTGTTGGTTCATCACAGAGGAGCGATTAAGAGAAAAATACGATCTGGTGTGAAGTTCACCGATAGGGATCCTCTCAGTATTTTTATGAGGCCGACGACAAGCTATGATGACCTTGTTAATTTTGTACTACAGAAACTTGGTATGCAAGGCGTGAAACGGGTTAAGAAGTTTTTCTATCGCATTCCGATCTCAATGCTGCAAGAAATCGTGAAGTATGATTGTTTCACGATCGGGAGTGATGAGGACTTACAAGTCATGTTTCATTGTCGTCGGTAGTTTCCCGAGGTTAGGACACCTGAACTGTTGGCGAAGTTCGTTGATGTGGTATCTAGCTCGGGAGGTTCGAATTGGAATACCCACACTATAGGCACGGTAGAAGATTCTAGCTCCAGACCTGTTGGTGCATCTTCGTCTGTCCCTGTGAATGAACCTCCGGTCGATCCTGTCGCCTCCCCGTCGTTCGCTGTTGATATCAACTGTGCCTATCACTTCTGCTTCCTTCATCCTACTCTACTTCTCTTTCTTTAGCAAAAGCTTCGGCCTTAGGTCGCTGTTCATAGTGAACAATCTATGCTTCTCTATCAACCTAGCCTGGAATTATTGCAGTGACTCTGTTCCGGTTCTATATGCCAGATCTCTCTATCTGCTTGGTTCATTGTAAAAAAACGCCTTTCCGAGTAAAAAAGCGTGAGCCGTTATTAAAACATTATAAATTTGATGATTCCCACCAAGAATTTGATCGCCGGGTCGTGCTAATTCCATACGAATCTTTCAGGCAAGGCTCTAAGCGAATCAACTCATTTGTGAACGAGTTTAAGGCTTTGACCGATCAATTCAAAATCCCTGATCTGACTCTAAAATAGGCCTTGGTTAGACTGACTTTGAATGGCGACGGAGATTCCAGAGGTGTCGCTGGCGAGGAACTTGTCGTTCCAGGTAGGGTTGTGGCCGTCAAAGCCTTCGCTCAGGATCTGCCATAATGGGCAGAAAGGAGAAGAGAAGCTTTTTCCTATACTATGCGTCCGCTGCTATTGATGCATCAGCTGCCATTGAATTGTTGATATCAACTGTAGTGGAGGCGGAGAGGTTGGAATAAGGGATATTGTGCCGACCTCTTTACAGTGTGCCGCACGGTTGGTTTGGACGATGCATTGCTGGATGATGTTGACGATGATGATGTGGATCCGGATATCATTGCTGATAACAGTGGCGATGATGTTGGAGCGAGTGAGCCAGCTGGGCTTGGAGGTGGTTCTAGCTCTGGCACACAGCAGTACCCTCCGCACTTTTCATCTTTGGACTTGGATGCCATGAGACAGGAGGAGGTGCCTGGGGAGCCTGCTGGATTTGGTGCTAGAGATGGCCAGGGGTCTACAGGTCTGACAGAGTTTCAGGTTGGTCAGCAGTTTCAGGATAAAGATGAGGCTGTAGTGTGAAGATGTATAGTATCCGATGCAGGGTACAGTACAAGGTGGTGAAGTCTGACTATCGTCGGTATGTTAGGAAGTGTTCTGAGTTTGGGAATGGGTGCACATGGTTGATTAGGCTAAGTCTCCGGCAGCGCAAGGGTATTTGGGAGGTAAAACGGTACAACGGACCATATACGTGTCTTGTGACGTCCATCTCTAGCGACCGCAAGAGTCTGGATTATCATGCGATCTTGCGATCTTCACAGGAGTCTGGATTATCATGTAATCTCGGATTTCATTATGCCAATGGTTAGAGCTGATGCATCCGTCAGCATCAAGGTGCTCCTGAATGCGACGGCGGCACACTTTGGGTTCAGGCCGACGTATAGGACGGTTTGGTTGGCGAAGCAGAAGGCCGTTGCCCACATCTATGGTGATTGGGATGAGTCGTACAACGAGCTCCCGCGGTTGGTGTTAGGAGTTCAGTTGACGATGCCTGGTACTGTTGCAGTCTTTAGGACGAGTCCTGTTCCGGCAGCATGTGACCCCAAAACCAGGTCTGCTAGTTATATCAGATAAGCATGACATAACGTACGCTGATAAAATAACACACACCAATCTTCAACATAATCGATACAAAATATTACAATAACGTACGTAACCTAAGTAACAAAATCCAAAGCAGGTCCTACACATACATAACATAATAAAATAAAGCAAGCCAACATACAACACTGATGATAAATAAAAGTGATACAAATAAACAGGTCATCTAAATAGAAGAAAATGATAACAGTACCTCGAGGCCAAGGGCCGGCTGAACGTGTCATACCCAGCTGGTCTAAACCCAGGAAAGCGTCAGAAGATCCAAGACTAAAGTAGCTGTAACAGACCGGCTAGCTTCACCACATGCCTGTTAGCCACTCGGCACATGCACCGGTACAACCACGCGAGTGCTACCGACCCCCAGCTATAGCCACCCATATCCTCAAGCCTAGCCACGTAGGGTAGCCACCTAATGTGAATACGGTTGCCGGACTTGTCGGCAAACAGCTGAGTGCCTAACAGCATCATGATATATGCCCGAGCACAGCGCCTGACTGTCTCCTCGTTGGCTCTCTCAGGGCACTCTCCAAACGTCTCCTGGAACCAGCTGCAGTTCACTGCAAACTTCTGGATTTGGTTCGCAGGAGGTATCACACCAAGCAACTCCTGGAACCACACCCAAGCTGGACGGCCACCCTGGATGTATGTTTGGAAATCCGTCAAGCAACCACTGACATAACGTCCGTCGACCGGCAACCCCAACTGGTACGCCACATCCTGCAGTGTGATCGTGCACTCCCCGAACGGCATGTGGAATGTGTGCGTCTCCGGACGCCATCGCTCGACGAAAGCACTCACTAGGGGCTTATCCAATCTGAACCATCTCTCGTTCAGCCTCGCAAGATGGTATAATCCCGCCATCTGCAAGTATAGAACGTACCTCTCAGGGGTGTAATCGGTTCGGTTTGGTTTGATTTTGGACCGAAAATCAACCGAACCGACCTGATCGGTTCTACAATGATACCAACCATTCGGTTGGTTACTGTTTGAATAACCGAACCGAACCAACAACGGTTTGGTTCGGTCGATTTTTCGGTTTTTTTACACTTAATGATCAAAATTTAAGTTTTCATAAAATGAAGTTTAAAACCTTCAATAAACTAGAATAACAAGAGTATATCACATCCAAATTCAATACAAATTCAACTTAATTAAACATAAAACAAAGACAACTAAAAATGTCTAGCAAAACAACAAAAATAAACACACTTTAAATCAAAACAGTCACTTTAAAACAAAAAAAAAATAAACAACCACCATGCTTAATCTGAATCCACACCAGACTCATCATCATCTTCTCCGGTTGGTGCAATTTCTACAAAAATAAAACAAAAAAATCAATATAGATTATAAACATAATATAGATTATAAATTATAAACATAGACCATGAAAGGAACTACACATTTTTTTTTTGCATACCTAATTCAAGTTTCTCAAACTCTTCAATAAGCTCCTCAAAATCAGTTGTCATTGGAGAAGCACGAAGCCTATTTCTAAGCTTCATTGTGAAAGAACCATGGTTCTAAATTAAGTACTGTTTAGATTGATAACTCAAAACAATGTGGAATAAATAAAACAATTGAGTAATATCATGTGTGAAGAAGGTTTTAACAAGGTTAAACTCTTTATTTATCTCTCTAGTGATAGATTACAGAGATATAATGAAGATTCCCTCGTGTTCAAGTCACTAAGTATCCATTCCCCTTCCCTTAGAGCTGGAATATGAAGATTCGTGATATAATCTTTCCAATCTATTGCCTTTACATCAAAGATCAGGGAAATTAATCCAGTAGCAAGAATATCTAATAACTTGTAATAAATTTTGAAAAAAGCAAAGATCAGGGAGACAAATTTTTAATTCAACGAACAGCAACAGCAACAAATTTTCAATTCAACGAACAGCAACAGAAACAAATTTTCAATCAGCCCAGCAACAAGAATATTTAATAAGTAATAACTTGCAACAAATTGTGAAAAAACCGAGTTACCAACCTTAGAAGACGACATTGTGAGTTGCAGGAGAAGGCTCGGACCAAGGGTTTTCTCGCCAACGAAGAGGAACTGCTCGGCCACGGAGACTGCTGGACGGCGACGAGGACTGCTGTTCGGCGATGGGGAAGAACGGCTCAAACGGAGATCGACGACGGCGAGACGATGGCGTGAAGACAGCTCTCTGCAATGCCTGTGATGGAGATCGATCGACGACGGCGCTCTTTGGCTCTCTGGCTCTCTCAAGGTCTCATTCTCTCAGGGTCTCAGGCAATCAAGCATAGAGGAGAAATATGGACCTCAGTTTACTGATGCATTGTGTTGTGGGGTTGTGACTTGTGGCTGCGCTGAGTATGGATTGGGAGGTTAGAGGTTTGCATATTAGGTTAAAGGGAAAATGTGTAAAAACAAGCATTTCTGAACCAATATTTCGGTTCGGTTTGGTTCGGTTCGGTTTTTGCTGAGCTAACCGAAAACCGAATCGAACTGATCGGTTTAATTCAAAAAAACCAAAAAAATCGGTTTTTTCGGTTTTCCATTCGGTTGTTGTAAACTTCGATTCGATTTTGCGATAAATTTTGGTCCGGTTTGATAACTTATACCCCTAGTACCTCTCGTCGAGTCGCATGCCCTGCTGCTGTCGCATGCTCGAGATGCATCGCTGGGGTTGCACATATGATGGACCAGATAATTAAAACCACTTCCAAAACCACTAACAGAAACCACTAACAACAAACCACTAACAAAAACCGCTAACAAAAACAACTAACATAAACCACTAATATAAACCACTTGCAAAACCACTAACATAAACCACTAACAAAACCACTAACGAAACCACTAAAATAAACCACTTGCAAAACCACTAACATAAATCACTTGCAAAACCACTATCAAAACTACTAACAAAACCGCTAACATAAACCACCAACAAAACCACTAACAAAACCACTAAAATAAACCACTTGTAAAACCACTAACATAAACCACTAACAAAACCACTAGCATAAACCACCAACAAAACCACTAACATAATCACTAACAAAATCGCATACATTGTCACTAACAAAACATAAAAAATCAGCCACATAAAATGTTACCAACGTCACTTACCACCAAAACCACTAACATAACGTATATAAACAAACGAATAAGTTACTTAATCCTACTTTAAAAAAAAATTCCGTACTAACCTCGTCGTTGATGACCCCGACTATATGAGCAACTCCATCCAAACGATATAGTCTGTCTGGATCGTCTCCCATGGGCTGAATATCCTGCTCGAGCCTTTGTTGGAGCGAATCTGGGTCGTTTTCTCTGGGATTTGGTGGGGTATGAGAATGGAAAAGTGGTTCGAATGAGGTTGGTTCGAACTCCTTTTATAGCCGAATCAAGATTAATTCAAAATACCCCAATTCGAATTACTACTAGAGCCAAAAAATGAGTAATCCGAATTAGCCAAATTCGAATTACTTAGAGTTTCGTGCTTGGGTGTAATTCGAATCACTCTGATTCGAATTACTTTGTGTGTAATTCAAACTATATAGATTTGTCCATTAGTTTATTTATGAACCAATTTTTGATTTGGCTGATTTGTGTAAATTTCTCCTCCCCTTGACTTAATTAAGTGATTTGCCCTCAGATTTATATATATCATGTTAACGGCTTGTAGTATTGGGTCTTACTACACTTTATTGAGTATTTTAATGAATATTCTGATCATATTACACATTCTAAAACAAAGATTAATAACTAAATATTTCTTGTCAAAAAATATTTTAAAAACTCTTATTAAAGTTATTCGAGAAAACAAACTGACCTTATTAACAAATTCAGTCAATAATTACATGAAAAACACTTCTTAAGTTTATCAACATAAAATATCTTGGTGCAATATTAACAAATTTAAGTTGATTCAAATAATAATAATAATAATAATAATAATAATAATAATTATTGTAACACCCTAACTTTTAGCACGTCATGATCGTACCAAAATTAAGGCGTTACGGACCTGATTTCCTTTATTATAAATTTACTATTGAGCCTTTACGTCGATATCGCGTTTCCGTTTTTAAGAAAATTTCAGAAAAAAATAGATTTTAGTATTAAAATCACATAACAAAAGATTTTCAAATAATAACAATCACATAATTACTAATAATAATAGAGGTTATACGATTAAATTCAATGTAAAACTCAAATACAATACCTATCCCTCTGGATAAAATAAAAACCCTAAAGCAACAAGGACGAGGGAACTCTATAAAAACAACAGGAATCACAAGTAAATCTACGAATCGTCTGCAGCTTCTTACTGAATCTCTGAACCTGTGTCACTGAAAGGGTGGAAGATTTGGGGTGAGAACAAACCACATGTTCTCAGTAGGGAATGGGAATGCCGTAAAAGTAATGAATTTAATGCAAATAATTAACTTACTTAGTAAAACTATTTTGTTAAACTTTTGAAAATACTTTTATTTCTTTCCAGATGCATCAGTGTGCTTATAAGTCGTACGGCTAGGCCGCATCAGTGTGACTTTCCAAATCAATAAGCGTACATCTGAAAAACAGTTCTCAGTGTGTGGGCGTCCCCACTTTACATTTGGCACTAAGGCCCAAACAATGTCACATCTGCTCTCCTGTGGCAGACACTTCATTAATTAATATATTCTTAAATCCTTATTCTCTGCTCTCCTGTGGCAGAGATTCCTTTTCTTAAAAAAACCAAGCTCAAAACAACACTTAGAACAAAATCCTTCCTTACAAAACTGGATTTAAAACATTATGTTTTTCTTAATAAATCTAGTTTTAAAAATAGAATACACCTTTTTCTCAACTAAATAAATCTCAAATAATTTAATTTTTCAAAACCAAATCTTTTTAAAATAACTTTTCAAATAAACCTCAGATTTTTATAAAATTTCGACAGCACTTCCCCTAAAACTCGGGGTTAGCCACCCTTTTTCGGGTCCCAACTGAACCATTTTCAACCTCTTTTCAATCAAGAAATCAAATACATATTCATCAAAATTCAGTCACAAACACAACTTAAACTCATCATTCAGTCATTTCAAACAATCATAAATTATTTACAAATACTCACTAGACTTCTATGGCATTCATAGTTTAAAAACAGTTAATTTCAAAATAAAATCCCCTACCTCCGTATGAAATCAAAATCCTCAAAAGTTTTGGAGAAACTTTTGACCGAGCTGCTGAAAAGAAAAATGTCAGAAATCATCTGTGTCTCCTAGAACTCCAGTTGGCCGAACTCAAGGGGAAGAGGAGCTACGTCACCGTCAACTTTTACCAAACAAAAATAACGCTAACGTGCAGAAGAGAATGATACGGACACTTTTATCGGATTAGATTTTTTATTGGAATTACGGATCGCAAGTAATCGAAGTTGAAAACTCACGGTTCCATGGTTTCGTTCTCTTCTCTCTCTCACGGTGTTTCTCTCTCTTTTTTTTCTTTCGTTCATTCGGTGATATGAAAGAGATGAATGTGATTAAAGGCTAAGGGTATTGAATGAGAATTTTGTGATACTAAAACTCATTAGGTGTCAAAATGTTATCTATATACAAGCCACGTTTCCTTTCTTTTTGTTTCTTAATTAACTTGTTCATGATTTAAAAGAAAGAATGGATTAGTGCTGAAGCTTTTATTAAGAAAAGGGTTAGGTGTCATGAAAAAGGACATACCTCATTGGTTTTATATTTGTTTTGGAATGTGTGATATGACCAGAATGTTCATCAAAATTTTCAACGAGGTATAGTAGGACCCAATACCACAAGCCGTCAATATGATATATATAAATCGAATGTTATTCATTCGATTTTGTATAGTACCTTACTAAATCAAATTTAATGAATTCGATTTACTGTGTATCTTAGTACATGTATTTGGTGTAAATCGAGTTTATTTGATTCGATTTATATAATTATGTTTAGAATAAGATGTATAACTAATTTTAGTTTAAGACATCTGCATAATTTTAATTCCATTTGTTTTAATAACATGAATTATTTCAAATACACGACAGCTGATTCAATGGTTATTTTTGTGTGCAGATAATATATTTGAAATACACCATCTCTATCTATTTATCTATATAAACACTATAAGAAAAAGCAATATTTGTAACAAAAAAATTGTTACAAAAAACTGGAATTTTGAAACAAAAGGAATTTGTAACGAAAAAATGGTTGTTACAGTATGTCCCGTTACAAAAAGTTTTTATAACAAAAAATGAAACTGTTATAATTCAAAACAATATTTTGTAACAAATTTTTTTGATACAAAAATAAAAATTCGTTACAAAAGTGATAACAAAATTTGATCTTCAAAATATTTTGTGACAATATATTTTCTCTTATCATAAAATTTTGTTACAAAATATAACTTGATTTTGTAACATTTTATTTTCTTTAGTTACAAAAACACAATATTTATTTTGTAACAATATTTTTTAATACAATTACATACATAATTTATCAAATTAATTTTTTAATTAATTGATATATTAACTATTTTACTGAGCAAGTCAACATTTATATAATATGTAAAAACATAGATAATTAAAACATACTTCATTTAACTAAAATTTTTTTAAACAAAATAACATTAATGTCTACATTGATCAATTCTACAAGTTATATTTCTTACACAAGTTCAACCAAAAGTTAAAAGTCTAATATATATTAGTGTCTCTATGAATAAAAATATTCTTGAGTCCTTTAGGTAGCATGTTGTCACAATTTTAACACTCCTGTAAATAAAAAAATCGAAACAAAAAATTAGAAATAAGATATAACACCAATTACAGTTTTTTTCACTAACTTTTATTGAAAATCTTTAGAAAAATTTTGGCAGAACCTCCCTTAAAACTTGGATCTTTCCACCGTCAACGGTTCCATCAATAACCAATGCATTACTTATTTCTCAGCCAATACACAACCAAATTTATCAAATCAAATAATAGGACATTTGTCATTTATCAACCATGACACAAGTAAAATGTAATAAATAGATCCATATACAATTAAACTATACTAATAATATATGAATCATCTATGAATATGTATTAAAACCATAAGCAATTTTAGGGGCACCTTTAATTGTCTAGTTTCTTTCATTGTCAAAGCGCGTCATGAAAGAGTTCACAACGGCTTGTTGAGCTTCCAATTGAGTTTTCACTCAAGCTAATAATGTTACCAACAGTGAAAAAATGATAGTTTCTTTGCTCACAAGCCTCACTTCTCTATATCCAACAAAAAGGCAAAAAATGTCTAAAGATAACATCAAGAAATGTGAAAGACTGAATTTTATTTACTAAAACTGAAAATGATAGTTATGACTATGATTATACTACTGAGTACTTAATAGAATAAAGTGATGTATGATGTATCTGTGTTCATTATTTATGTAACAAGCAATAAACCAACCATATAAATTAAAGGCAAAGAAGGGGAAAAACTTGACTTACCAACCAGTGATGCAAGAAGAACGGATACCTATGATGGACTAGCAAGTATGGCCTTCCACCAGTAATAGAGATTACCAAACTCTTGAATAACAACAAAAATTAAAACAGAATTAGAATATTAGATATTCACATTTGTGCATGCTCCAATTAAAACTTCTTGATACACTGATGCAGTAAAAAGGAGAAAAAAATTTAAATTAAACATAAAACAAATAAAAAAATAATTGTCATTATCCCTTTTTAATTAAAAGAGCCGGAGAGGCATCACAGAACTCACAAGAAAGAAAAATAAAACATATACAGAATTGAAAAAAGAACATTATTTTATATATGTTCAGCAACATAATAATTAGTTTCTTGAATTTCTCAAACTTCTAGCATCAATTCAAAACCTAGTAATACAAGTCATTTTGAGTTTATAAAAGTTCCATGAATATAACCATACTTATGAAACTAATTAGACTCGTTACACTAGACCAAAAAAAATTATATTTAAGACATTTAAAATTAAGTGATAAAACTAAATAAACCATATGGAGCCATATTCAACAGCCATAAAGGACAATTTATCTTAGCCACAACATGATAGTGCAATCTCGGAAGAATCCTGACAACAAAGGACCAAATTTGTCTTAGCCACAATCTGACAGTGCATTATATAAAATTTCGCATATAGTGTTTTTCACCTATGACATACAAGAGTTGGATCAATTACTTACAAATAAATTCACTAACTCAAGGTATTTGTCCAAATTCAATTGTATAGATATATGCACAATTTTTCTTTCTATTTTTTTAAAGAGGGAATGGTTATTTTGTCAAACCCTAATTAACTCCAAGAAAAACATAATTCATCAACCAGTTGAAAAAAAACATATGGATACAGTAGTGATAACTTAAAATTACTAGAGGCTTTCATGCGAAAACGCTTACCGTACTCAAGGAGTAATGACTGGACCAAGTAGCGGCAGCAGCGGTGGTGGTTGTGGCAGCCACGTCGACTTTCCCGGTGGCCAGGAATGGTCACGAGACTTCATCCTCCTCCGACAGCGCAGTGATGCAACGGCAGCTCCAATGACGACGTCGGAATAGCGACGGCAAGCTCGGCAGTGACCAAGGACGCGGTGCTACACTGCGACAACCATGGTAGCAGCGGCGTCGCATCAGCAGGCTTCTCTTCACGGCGAACCAGCTGCGGTCGGAAGTGGGTGGCTCGACAGCGGTGAGGCAGAACGGTGGCAGTCCACTCGCACGTCCTCTTCTACCTCTCGGCGACGGTGACGCGACGGTTTTCCTCTCCTCTAACATCTCCTCTCTCTCCTCGTCGGTTCTGTGCGACACGACGGCGGCGGCAAGGAGCGCGGCGGCATGAGCACCACGGCGCACTCCCTCTCCTCTCCTCGCGTGACCCACTTCTCCCTCGGTTCTCTCTTCCTCTCCGCGCTCCCTTTCTTTCTTTCCTTCTTTCTTTTCTTTCTCCGCTTCTGCGTGTGTGTGTACACTTGAGCGGAGTGTTGTGAGGGAGTGTAAGCGGCGCTATGTGTATGAGGAGAGTGTAAGCTGGGAGTGATGTTAGAAATTAGGGTTGGGATTTTAGGTAAAAATAGGTATAAGGGTAATTTGATCCTTTCTAATAAAAATAGAGATAGCATATAATTGAAACCAATTTTAATTTAATAAAATTATCTTTAAAAAAATATTATTTAATTATAATTTTATAAATTAATTTTAAAAAAATATTATTTAATTAATTTGATTTAATTATTTTTTGGTAAATAATCATTTAAAAATAAAATCATGAATAACTATAATAAAAGACAAATAATTTATTATTTATTTTCTAACAATTGGAGATCTTACAAATTTAATGATGAATGTTCGGTTATGGTGGGTTTAGGACTAGTAGAGAAAGAAAAAAAAAGTCAAAGCTCTATATTTTATTCTTCAGAGAGTTTTTCAAAAATTTGTTTAAGTGTAAAATTATGTTAAATTTTAGAGCGATAATAAAACAAAAAATAATATTTGTTATAAATTTATTTTAAATAAGAGAAGGAGTGTGACCCAGCGAGCTAGCGATGACGGTTGTGCCTTCTATAATGAGATGGTGATCTTGAGTGTGAGAGGTGGAGCCGTGGAGGTAGCGAGAGTGGACGAGGACAGTGAATAGCAGAATGAAGAGTGAAGTGAGGGTTAGAATTAGAAGTTTTACTTTTTACATTTTTTTTAAATTTTAACTATTTTTATTTGTTTTTAACAATTAATTTATTTTAATTTAAAAATTAATTTCTAGTCAATATTTAAGACTTGATTATTAGTAAAAATTATATATTAATTTTATAAAAAATATAAAATAATATATACTATTTTTAAAAATTAATATTTTAATCTTTTTATTGAATTTTGTGACAAATTAATTTTTTGTTACAAAATGATTGGAGTTTTTCAAACAAATGAATATTTTGTTACAAAATATTTTGAACTTTTGCAACAATTTCATTTTTTGATACAAAATATTATAAAATTTTGCAACAAAATACCGATTCGTTACAAAAGCCAATATAATTTGTAACAAAAAATTAAATCATTACAAAATATCAAAACTTTTTGTAACAAATTGTATTGTTGTTACAAAATATTATTATTATGTAACAATCACTAATTTTTGTTACAAAAAAATAATTATTTGTAACAATTTTAAATTTGTTACAAAGTTTTTGTTACAAATGTTCTATTTTCTTGTAGTGAAAAGAGGAATCAATCGCATTATATAATTAGAAAAATAATAATGAAATCAATTTGTATTTTTAATTATAAAAAAATGAATTAGATATGTAATCGAGAATCAATAAGAATCAATAATAGGTATGTACATTTGAAGAGGCACTACAAAAAATTTGACGAATACCGTCGAATTTATCAACGGATTTACCAAAAAATAATCTCCGGTAATTTATTTGCCGTCAAATTTAGTGGCGAAACAAATCCGATGGTATAAATCTCGTCGGTAATTGTTTACCGACGGATTATTTTGTCCACTGCTAATTACCGGTAGATATAAACTTAACTCTGGTACTTGTCTCCGTCGGATTTTTCCTTCGGTAAATCCGACAGTAATATATATTAATTATTAAATTAATAGTTACCGACGGATTTAACCGATGAGTATATAATTTTAAATATTAAATATTTATAATTTCTAAACTAACAAAATTCAAAGTTTTATAATTTCTTAAGTCGTAAGACAGAACGTAAACGTGACTCATAAAATATAAAAAATTAAAAATTTTAAAAATTTTGAGGATACAAATTCACAAGTCAAAAGTTACAACACAAAAGTTAAATTCACAGTTCAATCACAAATTAAAATACAAATTCACAAGTCATATCTGACAAGTTTCTTGGCAAGTTTCTTCACTAATTTCTTATTTTTGTTAAGCTTCTTCAATGCTTTAACATCCATCCAATCTTATCCTATTTTCTCTACCCGCAAATAATAAGTTCAATCAACATAACAAATATGGAAATGATTACAAACAAACAACACCCTAAAACACAACCAAAATATCGCTTCCATCAAATCATAAAATGTCATTGCTCCCCTTTTCATTTCAAGACACTACTTTCATACAACGAAATGGATAGCATTGCATCCGCAAAGTCATTCAAGTCGAGCAGCTCATTTACACACTTCAAATCCCAGATTGTTAATGACACCAGGACATCGTGTAAGACCCGGTTAATTAACGGCTAATTAACCCATATATGAGAATTTATTCTAGAAAGCCAAAAATGATATTTTTATGGCTTAATATGATAGAGGAAATTGACGTGATGTGCGCGGGCGCGCCGATTGTGCTGCACCCAATGCCCAGCCATTTTCCAGAGAGTTATGCCAGAACTTTGCCAGTGTTGTGCCTAGGGCACGAGAACACCCACGCGTACGCGTGGTTGGCGCGTGCGCGTCGATTGGCAAATCTTTAATCCACGCGTTAGCGTGCATGACGCTTGCGCGTCGATGAGTTTTTGAGGCCATCCACGCGTGCGCGTGGAGTGCGCGTACGCGTGGCCCTGTTTTCATCCCAAAGTTGATTTTTGAGTTTTAAAAGCCAAATCTCATACTTCTAAGCCTCCGATCTCACCATTTATGTCTTAAATCATTATGACATGCCTAGCTATTAAAAAGGGGCTAGTGAATGAGGTAACTTGCGAGTGAAGCAAGGGAAAAATGAATGATCAATGAGGATCAAGATGATTATGTGAGATGCGGAGGATGGTGGTGGAAGTGCTTGTTAAGCCATGGGCCGAAAGGCTATAATTGTTAATGAAACGGCTGGTTATGGATTTAACCGTGAGCCGGAAAGGCTGTGTATAATATGAATATTGGCTGGTTCTGGACTGAACCGTGAGCCGGATGGCTGATATGGATGTTGATCCATGGATGAGAATTCATGCATGCTTATGCTGAATTATTGATAATTGAGATTTGCACTTCCACTATCAGAGGCACGAGATCCCTGGGAGGAAGCAGTGGCTAGCCACCACGTGCTCCAGGTGGAGGCTCGAGACTCTGTTGACCCTATGTCGTAAGTGTGGCCGGGCACTGTGAAAGACCCGGATGAGCTCGCCCCCGAAATATTCACCAGTGAGGGTGATGGATATGGATCATGTTTATGATCAAGTTTATAACGAGTATAACTCGAGTTGGGGATGCGCGACAGAGGGACAGTCCAATGGTTAGCTACCAGGACTTGTCGGGTTGGCTCTATAACCGACAGATGATATCATCAGCCACTAGGGACAGGCATTCATCATATGCATACTATGTGAATTGTTTGAGATTGCCTATTTGACTGCATATTACTTGCTAATTGTCTAAATGTCTTAACTGCTCCTATTTGTATATTCCTTGTCTGATATAACTGTGTTTGCTATAATATACTCCTGCTGGTGGTTGGGAGGTTTGAAGGAATCGGAAAGGGAAGTATTAGTTAGACTGAAGAATCTTTAGTCAGATACCCTTATATGGTTTAGCTTGTTTATAAGCTTTGATATTATCTGGAGGAAGTTCTAGGATTGCCTTTGGCTTTCCTCTATTATTATGTATTATATATGTGGAAGCTGTTACCGTGCTGGGGACCTCTGGTTCTCACCCATGCGGATTTTGTGGTTTTCAGATGCAGGACGCGAGGCTTCTCGTTGAGGCATGCTGGAGACTTCTGGATTAGCGAAGATCCTTTGTTCTTGGGACTCTGTTTTGGTTTATATATCTTGTTTAGATACTTTTATCTCCATTAAATAATACAAACTGTGATGACTCCTTCTAGAGGGGATTTTGGAGATTAGGTTGTATGTATTTGTGTCCCTTTGGGTTTCCTTTGGGGTT
>NC_029790.2:23611435-23626757 GCF_000816755.2 Arachis ipaensis | reverse complement strand
GTTCTTTTAGGAGGCCCAACAACAACTACTCCCAAGGAAAAAGGTTTGGGAGGCAGCCTCAGAATGATCAAGCTTGTACTAGGTGTGGGAGTCACCATCCGGGAGTACCATGCAAGGCCGTATGGGGTTTGTGCTACAATTACGGAAAGGCGGGGCATAAAGCCGCAAGTTGTCCAGAGAAGCAAAAGCAAGGTGCTGGGAAAGCACAACAGACGGGTCGGGTGTTCACCACCTCAGCTGTGGGTGCAGAGGGATCCGAGACACTCATTCGAGGTAACTGTGAAATGGCTGGTCAAACTTTAAATGCTTTATTTGATTCGGGAGCATCGCATTCATTCGTTGCATTTGAGAAAGCCCATGAGTTAGGGTTGAAGATCGTAACCTTAGGTTATGACTTAAAAGTGTATAATGCTACCCATGAAGCTATGGTAACTAGACTAGGATGCCCGAAAGTTTCGTTTAAGTTCAAGCAGCGTGATTTTGTCCATAATCTAATCTGCTTACCGATGATCGGTCTTGATCTTATCTTGGGATTGGACTGGTTATCCGAAAACCATGTCCTGCTTGATTGTTCTACCAAGTCGGTGTACTTTATGCCGGAGGATACAGAAGGGCCGGTTGTGGTGAATAATTATTACTTGAATTCAATGATGATGAACTGTTCTGGAACCGAATGTCAGGGTATCCTGTTGTTAACCGTGGGTGTTTCGGGTGATGATCAAAGGTTGGATCAGATTCCGGTAGTGTGTGAATTTCCGGAAGTATTTCCCGATGATATTGAGGAATTTTCACCTAACCGAGAGGTCGAGTTTGGTTTGTCTCATCAATCTTGGTGAGGTTAGTCATTCCACTATGGTGAAAATAGCCATGAACCCATCTTGGTTGGCCAAGCCAAGGATGCACCTCTTACTCTCAAAGAGCCTAGAGAAAAATAAGCACACAGCTTGTTTCATATTCAAATCAACTTCAATTTCATTTCATAAACAAATGGTACATGAGTTATTTATACTAGTGAGAAAAGAAAAAACTTTCATGACTTAAGCAATATGAGACTTGTATTCCCTTATTACAAGTAACTAATATAATTAACCTACTAACTCTATTTGCTCTCACGTCATTCTCCCTAGGTTGGAAAAAACTTTTGTGTAAAAAGACTTGTGACAGCAGATGATCTCATTGTTGAATCTGTAAAATCCGTAAAATTAGTAAATAATTAGCTAATAAATTAATTATCAAATAAATTAGAAATAAAATTTTATAGTTTAGTGAAGTAGAACTAATTAAAATAAGAATTTTGAATCTAATTTAAAAAAATTTGGCCCAAGATTAGGCCGAACCAGATGAATCGGGCCCAAGGGCCCAACCAACCCACTTATACAACATGAGCTTCAGCTCATTTCTTCCCTAAACACGTTGAAAACACGTTGGAAGGGGGAGGAGCTTGGGAAAGGAACTCAAACCCTTGTCTCCCATTCAAATTGCCATAACTTTCTACTCCGAGCTCCGATCGCCGCACCATTTATGGCCATGCGACCACAACATCGAGCTCTACAAAGCTCAATACTTAAATAGGTAAGAAAGTCACTTTTAAGTTTTGATTTTCTCCTTCCCCAATTTCGAAAATCCTATGGTTTGGGGTGTTGAGATTTTGTTGATTTTGATGTTTAGGATCAAGTTAACTTAGTGGGCATACTGGATTTTAGCTCAATTCTTCCGTTGGGAAGGTGAGAAACATTTAATCCTTGTCAAGTTATCTAATTAGTGAATTTTATGGTAATTTTAGTATTATTTTGTACTCTTGACCCTCTACTCTTGTCTTTTATATATATATATATATATATGTTAGTGAACTTTAGTTTTCAGATGTAGGTTGAGAGGCACCTTGCTAGGTGTCTGGAGTTCTGCAGCGAAGTGGTTATCTTTGGATCTTTTGTTATATATATATATAACCAGATCCCAAGTGTGTGCTTTGTCAAGTGCCTGTAATTCTTCTTGCATTGCTTGTTGCCAATTTGGGTTTGAGGAGGCTTCTCTGAATGTCTTAGGTTCATGTTGATGAAGAATAGTAGAAAAGCAATGGTAATCAAGAAGATGAGGAGGTGGATTCCTTACCCTAGAAGAACGAGCGGGAGGCAGAGGCATGACGGTAGGAGCAGGATCATCGTCCGGTCTGGAATCATCGGGAGATGGAGAAGGCGGAGGAACAGGAGGCTGTGGAGGGTCACTCAAGATAGAACCTGTAGAATCATCACTAGGAAAAAGATCAACATTGGGGTTAGTAAACAAAGGTGACTGAGTAGTAGGAATCGACTCAAAGGATGAGAACCGAGAAAACATGTGGTGCTCCCAGAAGACAACATGACGAGATATACGAATACGCTTAGAGAGAGGATCCCAACAACGATAACCCTTGTGTTCAGTGCCATAACCAAGAAAACAACACATACGAGCTCGAGGTTCAAGTTTACTATGTTCATGAGGTTGAAGAAGAACAAAACATACACAACCGAAAACTCGAAGAGAACTATAATCTGGGGGGGTATGATAAAGACGCTCAAAGGGAGTAACATTACCAAGAACAGAGGAAGGGAGTCTATTGATAACATGAACAGCAGTAAGAACAACTTCACCCGAAGTACGCTCAGGACACGAAGAAGAAAGGAGTATTGCACGGACAGAGTCAAGAATGTCACGGTGTTTGCGTTCAGCTCTACCATTTTGTTGAGATGTACCAGGACAAGAAAACTCAGACAGAGTACCCTGTTCTGCAAGAAAGGCTAAGAGTTTGGAATCACGGTATTCCATAGCATTATCACGTCGGAAAACCTTAATGACCTTGGAAAACTGAGTTTTAATCATAGTAGCAAAGTTGATATAGATCTGAGGTAACTCATGGCGATTAGTCATCAAATAAACCCAAGTAAAATGAGAATAATCATCAATGAAAACGACAAAGTATCGAGTTCCACCCATAGAGGCAGTGGGAGCGGGGCCCCAAACATCAGAGTGAATGATATCAAAAGGCGAGCAAGCAAGAGATGAATTATTGTGAAAAGATAAAGCAGGTTGTTTGGAAGTTTGGCAAAAAATGCAATCAAAAGATTCATTTGAAACCTGACCTAAAACACCCTGAGACAGAAGAGGACGCAGTTTTCCTAAGGATGTGTGGGCAAGACGTTGATGCCATAAGTGAAGGGTAGAGGGAGAAGAAGCAGCACAGAGATTTGGTACAGGAGGAATATGAAGACTTTCGAGTTCAAACAACCTTCCGACCTTACGTCCAGTCCCGATGATTTGTCCCGTCCGAGGATCCTGTACACGCAACCAGAAACAGAAAAGGTGACGTCAAAACCCAAATCAACAAGTTGACCAACAGAAATAAGATTGAAGTTTAATTTGGGAATGTAGTAAGTATCAGGAAGAGTAAGAGATGACTGAGATATAGAACCCTTGTGTGTTGCGTGCAAGAGGGAGCCATTTGCAGTATTGACAGAAGGTCCATTTGTAGTTGTAGACATGGACGAGAAAATATTACGCAACGGAGACATGTGATTAAAGCAACCCGAGTCAAAGTACCATTTAGAATTACCTAGAGGGGTCGATAAAGCAGTAGGGGTATTACCAGAAACAGAGAGAAGACGCGGTAGAAGAGACGTAATATTAGATAGAGAGACAGGAGACAGGTTGAAAGGTGCAGAGGTGGTAGGTGCAGTAGTAGCAGCAACAACAGAAGCAGGCGCAGGACGTGGTGGACGAGTAGGACAGGTAGTAATCAAATGTCCCGAGAGCTTGCAATAACGGCAGAACAACTGTGAACAATGGTAGCTAATATGCCCTTTCTGGTGGCATGTGCGACATTCAATAGAGGGGCAGACGGAGAAAAGGTGCCCAAAACGGTTGCAGTTTCGACAGAATGTATCCTTTCTGTCTGTGGCAACAAAAACATCCGACTTTTCCATAACAGTAGTCACACAAATCAAAGAGAGGAGAGAAAACTGCAATTTCGAAGCAGAAAATGAGAAATCGGAGTGCAAAATCGGAAAGAGCTCACCAAAAAACCTTAGGGAGGGTCCCGATTGGCAGCCACGTCAGCGCCACGTCAGCGGTCAGCACCACGTCAGCGAGTGACGACACGTGGCAGCACCGGATAGGCGGAAGGAGGCACGCTGGCGACAGGTGGCACGCGGGTCGAAAGGGCGGATCGGGTCGGGTCGTCGCGGGTCAGGGTTACCCAACAGCTTGCGTGTGACACGTGGACGCTCCAGGGACGTCCGATTTGCACGAAGATCCAACGGCTGCGGAAACTTCTGGATGAGAAAAGAATGGTGGTGGACAGCAACATTTGGAGGGCGCGTGGGGGCGCGTGCGGTGGTCTCTGGCGGCGATCTTGGCAGCGTTGGAAAGCTGACGGAGAGAAGAACACGATGATACCGGAGGTGACGAACCAAAGCGTCGGAAACAGGTCGAAAAAGGCGAGCAAAGAGGCACGGGTGGAAGCTGGAAGGAAGAGCAACCTGGTCGTGGCAGCGTCTTTCGGCGGCGCGTGGAGGCGCGTCTGGCGGCGGATGAAGGCAGTTCTAGTTGCGTTGGAATCAGGGAGACAAGACGAACAAAATGGTTATGGGGGTGACGAACCAAAGCGTCGAAAAGAGAACGAAAAAGGAGGCCAAAGAACACTGCCAGAAAGGAAAAACAATGGGACTAGGAATTAATATTCATTGAAAAAAAAAGACCTAAGCTCTTGATACCATGTATATATATACTTGCTTTATTTTGTACCTCTTAGAGGTTTATGGAGAACTAGGGTTTTAAACATGTATTTTGGGTTATGGGTTGTATATTTTGTATGTAAATATTTTCCGGCCAGCTTTAGCTTCGCAGGCTGAGTTAGGAGCTTGTTATTTTGTACTCTTGACCCTCTATTCCTACTTTCTGTTTATTTATGCTTACAATCTTTAGTTTTCTTCATACCCAAGTTTTCCGTTTGCGTGAGCGTTACGACTTTTGTTTTGAAACTTTCCTTCAAAGGCTCTTCATTATAAAAATCTTTTTTCACTATTATTATATGTAAAATTTTACTTTTAAAGGTCGTAATACTTTGCCACCTAAGTTTTATGACTTAAGCATAAGGCTCTATGTGGTAGGGTGTTACAGAATCCACACCAAAAGATCCTATTGGTGACTCCACGCCAAAGACTTGCACTCACAAGTCAGATAAAATTTTACAAAATCCGTGGCAGCAGACGATCTCATTGACGAATCTACACCAAAAGATCCCATTAGCAAATCCATGCCAAACACCTGCACCCACAAATCAAATAAAATTCTACTAAAGTAAGGTGAAGGTCGCGAGGACCGACCTTGCTCTGATACCAAACTGACGCCAGGACGTCGTTTGTCTCACCAATCTTGGCGAGGTTAGCAATCCCACTATGGTGAAAATAGCCATGAACCCACATTGGTTGGCCAAGCCAAGGATGCACCTCTTACTCTCAAAGACGAGCCTAGAGAAAAATAAGCACACAGCTTATTTCATATTCAAATCAACTTCAATTTCATTTCATAAACAAATGGTACATGAGTTATTTATACTAGTGAGAAAAAAAACCTTCATGACTTAAGCAATGTGGGACTATTAGATAACACAAAGTTCACTATCCTAAGCAATATAGGACTTGTATTTCCTTATTACAAATAACTAATATAATTAACCTACTAACTCAACTTGCTCTAGCGTCAGTTAAAAACGTTAATCTTAAGCTAATAACTTCAAATTATTTACATCTTTTTCTCACATAAATATATAATTTCTATGAATAAATAGATTTTTTCATATTCAATACACATCTTGAGTCAAGTATGACAATAATCAATTTACAAAGATGCAAGTAGCTACTATTTTTTAGAATTAATAAGTGTTGATTACAGAAACAGAAAATAAATTGAAAGATAAGCTTACCTCTTCAAATTAAGTTCATTATTTAACATTTTTTTCTCTTAATTTCTGAAATTAAGTTTGGTGTCCCCTTAATTGTTTTATTCTTCCTAGTTATTTTACTTATTGAGTTTAAATTTTATACTCCTTTTTACTTATTAGTTATTTTATTTTCTTAATTATTCAGTTTATTTTCTTTATTTTATTTTTCTTTTATTTTTGTTTTCTTTTATATTTTATTTTATTTTCCTTTATGTTCTTTCTTCTTTGCTTGCCTGTTTATCACATGGTGCGTTTAATTATGTTTGATGCTTTGTGCTAAGGAAAAATAGTGGAGAGAGATCACATGGGTTATTACTCACACCTAAGGAGTGATTATTATTATTGTGGATGGAGAAACTACCCAAATTTTGGTTGGCAAAGTCAAAATCAAAGAAACTTCAGTGCTCCATGTTCCAACTATCAAGAACCAACATCTCCATATTCATACCGAGAACCACCACCTCTCTATCCATATCAAGAACCATCATCTTTCTACCCATATCAAGAGCCACCATCTCTTTATTCATATCAAGAACCATCATCTCTTGAGCTTTTCATGAAAGAATTCATACATGATATAAGGATGAGTGTCAAAAATGTAGAGAAATATGTGGAGTTTATTATCAAGTCCCAGAAAAAGGAACAAGCAAATTCCTTCCCAAGAGATATAATGCAAGATCCTATGGAAGAAAGTGAGGAAATCAATCAAAGGAGTTCATACTCTAGTGAATTAGAGAACTCTCCACCCTCACACATGGAAGAAGAGGAAGATGCACAAACAAAGAAGGAAGATGCACAAAAAAAGGAGGTTGTAAGGAACGAAAACAATTATGGGAATCTACACTCTAATGAAGCAGAGAGTGGCATAGAGGGTGAGTTTCTTGAACCACCAATTCAAGAAGTTCTTGATGAAGGGTTGATGAGCGGATATTTTATACGCTTTTTGGGGTTAATTTCATATAGATTTTAGTATGTTTTAGTTGGTTTTTAGTTTATTTTCATTAGTTTCTAGGCAAAATTCATATTTCTGGACTTTACTATGAGTTTGTGTGTTTTTCTGTAATTTCAAGTATTTTCTGGCTGAAATTGAGGGAGCTGAGCAAAAATCTGATTCAGGCTGAAAAAGGACTGCTGATGTTGTTGGATTCTGATCTCCCTGCACTCAAAATAGATTTTCTGGAGCTACAGGACTTCAAATGGCGTGCTTCCAATTGAGTTGGAAAGTAGACATCCAGGGCTTTCCAGAAATATATAATAGTCCATACTTTGCCTAAGGATAGATGACATAAACTGGCGTTCAACGCCAGTTCTCTGCCCAATTCTGGCGTCCAGCACCAGAAACAAGTTGCAAGTTGGAGTTCAACGCCAGAAAAGGATCCAAAACTGGCGTTGAACGCCCAAAACAGCCCCAGGCACGTGAAAGCTTTAGTCTCAGCCCCAACACACACCAAGTGGGCCCCAGAAGTGGATTTCTGCACTATCTATTATAGTTTACTCATTTTCTGTAAACCTAGGTTACTAGTTTAGTATAGGATTCTGGGATTGGATGACTATGACGAACTTCAAACTCGCGAGTGCTGGGCGTAGTGACAGACGCAAAAGGATAGTAAATCCTATTCTGGTACGACTGAGAACCTGCAGATGATTAGCCGTGCGGTGACAGCGCACTTGGACCCTTTTCACTGGAAGGATGGATGGTAGCCATTGACAACGGTGATCCACCAACACACAGCTTGCCATAGAAGGACGTGCGTGCGTGAATCAGTGGACAGAGGAAATCAGAGATTCAGAAGACAAAGCATCTCCAAAACTCCAACATATTCTCCATTACTGCATAACAAGTAACCTGGAAGAACAATTGAAGCAAACAAAGCAGCAGCTGTTAAGACAAATAACAGAAGAATGCCAAGCAGTTCAATTAAGAAGTGGGAAAACATTAAATACCCCACCTCAAGGCAGCAAAGAGCTAAGGAATGAGAAAACCACCCAAAATTCACCTGAGGACAGTAAGAGCCCAGGGAAAAGTAATTCTGGCGTTAAAACGCCAGAAATCTGGTGGAAGGCTGGCGCTGAACGCCCAGACCATGCCCAAGACTGGCGTTCAACGCCAGTAACAAGCAAGGACTGGTGTTTAACGCCAGAAACAAGCAAGGATCTGGCGTTGAACGCCCAAAATGGGCAAGATCTGGTGCTGAACGCCCAAAATGGGCACAGTTCTGGCATTCAGACGCCAGGAACAGACAAGGAGTTGGCATCTCACGTCACTCCAGCTTCTAACTCTGGCACTCAATTGCCAGTGAGGGATCAGACACACACAAGTGCTGATGACAATCCCTCTAAAAAGGCCTCTTCAACCACTTCTGTAGGCAATAAACCTACAACAACTAAGGTTGAGGAATATAAAGCCAAGATACCTTATCCTCAAAAACTCCGGAAAGAGGAGCAGGATAAGCAATTTGCTCGCTTTGCAGATTATCTCAGGACTTTTGAAATAAAGATTCCATTTACAGAGGCACTTGAGCAAATACCTTCTTATGCCAAGTTCATGAAAGAGATCTTGAGTCATAAGAAGGATTGGAGAGAAACTGAAAGAGTTCTCCTCACTGAAGAATGCAGTGCAGTCATTCTAAAAAGCTTTCCTGAAAAGCTTAAAGACCCTGGGAGTTTTCTGATACCATGCACATTAGAAGGTAGTTGCACCAAGACAGCTTTATGTGATCTTGGGGCAAGCAACATTTATTGCCCAATTGGCTAGAGTGTTGGTTTATGTTCTTGATGATTGGGCACCAGTTTTATTAAAAATCTTTTTCAAAAATATTTTTTTCCTTGATTAATTCTTGTGCCAAATTTTAAGTTTGGTGTTTTCTTGTTGATTTTTTCTTTGGTTTTCGAAAATTTTATTTTGGTTTTCAAAAAATTTTAAGTTTGGTGTTCCTTATTCATGTTCTTGTGTTCTTGTGAATCTTCAAAGTGTTCTTGAGTTTTTCCTTGTGTCTTGATCTTAAAATTTTTAAGTTTGGTGTTCCTTGGTGTTTTCCCTCCAAAAATTTTCGAAAACAAGGAGCATTAGATCTAAAAATTTTAAATCTTGTGCTATTTTATTGTTTTTCTCTCTCCTCCTTAAATTCAAAAATATATTTTCTCTCTTTTTTTTTAAAAGTAAATTTTCGAAATCTATCTCTAAAATTCATATTTTTGTTTCAAAATTTAAAACTTTTTTCAAAAATCATCATATCCTTTTCAAAATTTCCTAACCACTTTCTCTCTCCTCATTTTTTTTTCGAAAATCTTCACCTATTTTTATTTATTTTATTTTAATTTATTTTTTTTCGAAATAAGTAAATTATTAAATAAATAAAAATATTTTTTCTATTTTACATCATCTTCCTTTCTCCATCATGGACCTAAGAGGAAATGAATAGTCCAAGAGGACTCTGGGGTCATATGCTAACCCCTCTACTGCTTCATATGGGAGTAGTATCTGCATACCCTCCATTGGAGTCAGTAGCTTTGAGTTGAAAATTTGTGTTTGACACAGAGTGTCTGCAGGCGTTTGAAACGCTGAAAGCTAAGCTGGTCACAGCACCAGTTATTTCTGCACCAGACTGGACATTACCATTTGAGCTAATGTGTGATGCCAGTGATCACGCCATTGGTGCAGTATTGGGACAGAGGTATGACAAGCTTCTGCACGTCATTTATTATGCTAGTCGCGTTTTAAATAATGCCCAAAAAAATTACACAACCACAGAAAAAGAATTACTTGCAGTGGTTTTCACAGGGTTACAGAAGGTTCTGCACACAAAACAGAGAAAAAGAGCTCACTGGCAAGAAAACGCCAGTAAAACTCTGTTTTGGGCGTTCAACGCCCAAAATAAGCATCCACTGGGCGTTGAACACCAGTAAGGATAGCCATCTGGGCGTTAAACGCCAGAAAGGGGCATCTTCTGGGCGTTGAACGCCAGAAAGAAGCTCCTTCTGGGCGTTCAACGCCAGATTTACAGCGTCCTGGGCGTTCAGAGAAGCGCCCAGTGACAAAGAAGTTCCTGGCGTTCAACGCCAGAAAGAGGCAGCAGCTGGGCGTTGAACGCCTAGGAGAGGCAGCATTTGGGCGTTGAACACCCAAAACATGCAGCGTTTGGGCGTTCAAACGCCAGGATGGTGGGGAGGAGGTAAATTCATTTTTTCTTCATATTTTTCATTTTAATTTTGATTTTCATGTTTCAATTCATGATTTCTTACATAAACATGTTATGAACCCTGATTTCTAAAATTCCTAATTTCGAAAAATCCTACTTTAAAAATATCAAATGTATCTTAATCCATAAGCACCAACCCTCTTTTTTTAATCCAATTCAACTCTTTTTCAAATTCTCAAAACAAATCTATCTTTTCAACTAATATCTTTTTCAAATCTCCACATTATCTTTTTCAAAATCTAGATTTATCTTTTTCAAAAAAATTTTTTTTTTTCATATCTTTTCAATTTTAAACTATATCCTCTCTTATCATATCTTCTATCTTATCTTTTCAAAATTTTCGAACCCACCCCCCTCCCTTTAAATATGGGTTCGGCCTCCACCCTCCTCCATCAACAATTACACCTAGCTCTCCTTCTATCCCTCTCCTTTCTTTTCTTTTGCTTGAGGACAAGCAAACCTTTAAGTTTGGTGTGTTTATCCGTGATCACTAAGATCATGGCTCCTAAGGGAAAACAACCCACTTCAAGAGGCAAGAAAGAGAGCATTCCAAAACCACTTTGGAATCAAGGGAAGTTCTTATCTAAAGAACATTCAGACCATTATTACAAAATAATGGGTCTAAGATCAGTGATCCCGGAGGTTAGATTCGATCTGAAAGAAGACGAATATCTGGAGATCCAGGAGCAAATTTGAATCAGGAACTGGGAGGTCCTAGCTAATTCTGAGACGAAAGTGGGAAGGAATATGGTCCAGGAGTTCTATGCTAATATGTGGCAGACAGACAAGCAAAAACTATCTGGAACTGCTTTCTATGAATATCGGACCGTGGTCAGAGGAAAGATTGTTCATACCATCCCTGACAAGATCAGAGAGATCTTAAAGCTACCTCAGCTGAAAGATGATCCAGACTCTTTCAACAGGAGAATGATGAGAACAGACAAGGGCCTAGATAAGATTCTAGAGGATATATGTATCCCTGGAGCAAGGTGGACCACTAGCACGAAGGGTGTCCCAAATCAACTCAAAAGAGAAGATCTCAAACCAGTCGCCAGAGGATGGCTGGACTTCATTGGGCATTCTCTGCTGCCCACTAGCAACCGTTCTGAAGTCACTGTTAAAAGAGCAGTGATGATCCATTGCATCATGATGGGAAAAAAAGTGGAAGTTCATCAACTGAATTCTACAAAATTGCTAACAAAAATTCTAAAGAGGCAAGGTTGGCTTATCCAAGCTTGATTTCTCTGCTCTGCAAGGACGCTGGAGTAAGGATGGGAATAACTGAGTATATCTCAGTTGAGAAACCAATCACCAAAGCATCAATGGAAAAACAACAAGCACAGGATAACCCCATCAAGAAGAAAACACAGGAATTTCTCCCATAAATCCCTCAATCTGAATATTGGGAGTATCTTGAAACATCAGTTACCAAGATGCAAGAAGCTATGGAACAAATAATAAAGGAACAGAAGGAACAAAGTCAAATTCTCTGCTATCTGATTAAAGAACAAGAAGAGCAAGGGCGTGACTTGAGGGAATTGAAGCGCCAGAAGTTATCTCTTGAAGGACCAAGCACCCCACAGATCCGAGGAACATCCACTTCCCAGAATAAAGGTTGTTAAATTCCAATTTCTGCTTTAACTCTGTGATAGTTGTCGTTATAAGAGTTTACCTTAGGAGTCATATAGTAGTAATTAGTGTCTATTTTGATTTTACCTCTAATTAAGTTATAATCTATTTTTCTCATCATCAGCAAACATGAATAAAATAGTAGATCTTTTGAATAAGAGGCAATAAAATTCAAGTTTTTAATAAGAAAAATTCTAATTAGTAACATGTGGTGGCAATGCTTTCTGTCTTCTGAATGAATGCTTGAACAATGCATATGTCTTTTGAATTTGTTGTTTAAGACTGTTAAATATGTTGGCTCTTGAAAGAATGATGAACATGAGACATGTTATTGATAATCTGAAAAATCATAAAAATGATTCTTGAAGCAAGAAAAAGCAGCAAAGAAAAAGCTTGCAAAAGAAAAAAAAAGAAAAAAAAAAGAGAGAGAAAGCAAGCAGAAAAAGCCAATAGCCCTTAAAACTAAAAGACAAGGGTAATAAAAAGGATCCCAAGGCTTTGAGCATCAGTGGATAGGAGGGCCTAAAGGAATAAAATTCCGGTCTAAGCGGCTAAACCAAGCTGTCCCTAACCATGTGCTTGTGGCGTGAAGATGTCAAGTGAAAACTTGAGACTGAGCGGTTAAAGTCAAGGTCCAAAGCAAAAAGAAGAGTGTGCTTAAGAACCCTGGACACCTCTAATTGGGGACTTTAGCAAAGCTGAGTCACAATCTAAAATGGTTCACCCAATTATGTGTCTGTGGCATTTATGTATCCGGTGGTAATACTGGAAAACAAAGTGCTTAGGGCCACGGCCAAGACTCATAAAGTAGCTGTGTTCGAGAATCATCATACTGAAATAGGAAAATTAATAACACTATCTGAATTCTAAGTTAAATTGCAAGATAACCATAGATTGCTTCAAACCAACAATCTCCGTGGGATTCGACCCTTACTCACGTAAGGTATTACTTGGACGACCCAGTGCACTTGCTGGTTAGTGGTACGAGTTGTGAAAAGTGTGATTCCCAATTCGTGCACCAAGGGTACACTCCAACCATCACACAACACCCAAATTTTAAAATCAAAGAAGTGAAGGCAACTAAGGAAAGCACTGAAAAGGGGATTGTGACCAAGAAACAGAAGAAAATATCCATGAAAAAGAGAAGGTCAGCAAAAAACAATCCAACCTCTACCCCAACAAGCAAGGTGAATCAAGCTAACCACAATAAAAGAAAGCTTGTTAGGAGGAATTTATATCAGGGGACACTAATTTTCACCTTTTCCCCCTTGGAGACATTTCTTTTAACCAACTGGAAGAAGAGGAAGAAAAAGCAACAATCAACCGTCAAGCTAGTGATGTTAAAGAAGCGCTTGTTGGGAGGCAACCCAACTACTAGTATCCTTGGTTTTATAGTTGCTTTGGTTTTAATTTTATAGTTATTTTGATTTTAGCATTATAGTTATTTTAGTTCTGGTTTTAAATTACTTTATCTCAATTTTTTTTTGAATTTTTTCATGTTTTACATGTGTTTGGTCATGCAGAGTGATTAGAACAGGAACAGGAGCAATTAAAAGGAATTTTTGACACCCTAGAGTTTTTCTTTGCTTGGGGACAAGCAAACTTTTAAGTTTGGTGTTGTGGGCGTGCTCTCTGTATACCTTATCATCAGTGGCACCATGGGGAGATGAATGTTCTTCACGGAGGAGCACACCAGCATAACTGAGGTGGTTGAGTTCCTTTCATTCTATTTTCCCTTCCATTCTTATTTTGTTGTCTTCTATTTTCTGTTGCTTTGATTGTCTGCATGATCTTTAGTACTTTTAGTTCTTAGATTTAGTTTCATTCTGTTATTTGCTTTAGTAAAAAGAAAATTTTGTCTCATATATCGCTCACTGAGCTTGAATCTAAAAAGAAAAGAAAAGAAGTGATGTATTGCATGAGAAATTGAGTTTATATTTAAGAGTAGTCTTATTTACTTAAATGTGGTGGTATTATTTGTGATTCTGAATGCATAACATGAACAGTACATTTTTTAATTTGAATCAAAGGGTGTTGATGTATGAGGAACAAGAATTTAGAGAACTATTATGAATTCTCTGAAGTAAACAAAAGCTTAATCCTTGAAGCAAAAGAAACAGCAAAAAAAAAAATAAAAGCAAGGTCCAATGCTCTGAGCATCAATGACTAGGGAGATCAGACATGATTAAAAGCTCAAAAAGTTGCTTCCCTAGTCATATGCTTGTGGTGTAAATGTGTCAAGTAACTCTTGAGACAGAGCACTAAGAGTCGAGGCCAACTAAAAATACAGAGTATGCCAAAGGCTTTAAGCACCACTGTCTGGGAATAACTGAAAAAAAATCAGAACTTAAAGAGAGTTCCCTAGTCAAGTGCTTGTGGTATTTTTGTGTCAAGTGAAGCTTGAGACAAAACATTTAAAGTCACGGCTAGGCTCAGGGTGCAAAGCACCAAAGAAAAGAGAATTAAAGGAAATTTGTTGTGTTCAAGGATTAAAGTGAAGTGTAGAAGATTAGAGAATTCATAATATTATCCGGATTTTAATTCCGAATGACAATGACATTCCTCTGATTCAAAGGAGAGTGAGATGCCAAAACTATTCAGTATTGCAATAGATAAACCCCACTTCAAGAAGAGACATGAGCCTAATTGAACTCTTACTTCTCATGCAAATTCATATCTTAATCATGTATTAGTTTTGGTTGCTTGAGGATAAGCAACAATTCAAGTTTGGTGTTGTGATGCGTGAGCATCTTTCCTATCTTTTCCTAGTAAATTTGCATTCAAATTGTTGAGTTTAATCAAGATTTAAATATCTTTTAGCCACTATGGATGCTACTTTGAGTTGTGTGTAATTCTGTTTATTTCAGGTAGCATTCAGATCGATTTGACGGAGTTTTGTAGTAGAAAATGAAGAAAGCGAATGATGCTGTCAATCCCAACCTCCTTGAACTCAAAAAGAAATAATTTGAGCTATAGAAGTCCAATTGACGTGATTCTAGTGGCATTGGAAAGCTAATTTCCAGAGCTTTCCCGCAATGTATAATAGTGCACACTTCTTCTCCAGCACACTCGGCCTTCACGGCGCCAAACTTGAGGTTACTCAAGTTTGGCGCCACACTCAAGTTTTCAAGAAGAATACATTGCTGCCACCTCCACGCCAAACTTGATCATTGTCAAGTTTGGCGCCAGCATAAAGAGTTCCAAGAATACACGCTTCCATCTCCATGCAAACTCAAGTTTGGCGCCAACACAACGCTCCAAAGGAAGCTCCACGCACAACCTCCACGCCGAACTTGGATCCTACCAAGTTTGGCGCCACACCCAACAATTCCAAGGGAATCCTCTGCCTAGTTCACGCCGAACTTGAAGTTCTTCAAGTTCGGCACCCACATGGAAATTCCAAGGAAAGCAATGCATACAATCTCCACGCCAACTTGGACCCTTCCAAGTTTAGCGCCAACATTCAACGCATTAGTGGTCCCCATTCGTTCTTTGAAGGGTACGTGATTTGTTTATT
>NC_029790.2:23608921-23611406 GCF_000816755.2 Arachis ipaensis | reverse complement strand
TGTTTTGTTTATTTAAGTTTTGATTTAAACTTTTATTATTTTTATAATTAGAAAAATATATTATTTAGTTTAGGAAATATATTTTACATATATTTATTAGGATTAGATATAAAAGGGAAAAGAATCAGCCCTTCGGGCTCATCTCTTCTCTTCTACCTCATTTCGCAATTGATAGTTTTTCAGAATCCTTATTTTCTCTTTGAACCATGAGCAACTAAACCTCCACTGTTAAGGTTAGGAGCTCTGTTTATTTTATGGATTAATACTATTACTGTTCTATTTTAATTCATGTATTGATTTCAATTTCAAGAATTATTTTTGTTATTTATCTTATGAATCTGGGTGGAACGGAAGTATGATCCTTGTTCTAATTGAGTTCTTGTATAACTTGGAAAAGCTCTTTACTTGAACAACAGCTTGAAAATAATTTCTTCTAAACTTCTAATTATCTAGACTTAACGGGATACGTGACATATAATCCTCTTATATTTGGGTAATTAGGGTCTTTGTGGCATATAAACTAGAATTGAACTTAACCCTTTGATTGGAATCAAGTGACCAAGGAATTGGCGGTTGATGAAGGTTAGAGGAGACTAAAAAGGTCTAAGGAATTAGGGTTTATTCACCTATAGTTTGCCATGAATTGAATCTTGCATGATTAAAATAGTTGGTAAGAAAAGTTAATCCGGAAAATAAATATCTCTGAAACCTTAACTGTTTTCTCCATATATTTCACAACCCATTTACTACTTGCTTTATTAATTCTCTGAATTTACTGTTTAATGCAATTGAACTTTCAAAACACCATTTTCTGCTTGTCTAACTAAGTAAATTACTCGACCATTGTTACTTAGTCCATCAATCCTCGTGGGATCGACCCTCATTCACTCGAGGTACTACTTGGTACGACCCGGTGCACTTGCCAGTTAGTTTGTGGATTATAATTTCCGCACCACATGCTAAGCATCACCAAGCATGCAAATTTTCATCTTGGGCCTCGGGATGTGTGGCAACTTTACAGAGCCGCTGAAACACTTATCTTTTTGTGGGTCATAGTTTTTTAGTCCAATTTGGAGCTCAATGGTCTACACAAACTTCCTATTATTCTCTTTGGAATCAGCCACTATCCCAGACATCGCTTCTCTCACTACATCACTCAGTTCACAAACAAACGCATAGAATCAATACTCAAATCATCAATTAATTTAATAAATACAAAGAGTAACAAAACTTTTCAAAGATTAACAAGCATTATCAAAATTTTAGCACAATTTTTGTCAGCACAATACAAAACAAAGCAACAAATCAAAATTTAGAATCAAATAGTACAAAGAAAACATTAGATTCATGTCACAAAGTTTTCAAATTCCAAACCATTAATCTGATAATTAACATAGCAAATTCAAGTAACAAAAATCTAAAGAAACTCAACCAATGCTACCAAATTTCTTAGGAAGTCTTAAATTTTGATTATGCACACAAATTCACTGATTCACTTAAATCACAGATCATAGACTCACTATGTAGACATAGCACTCAGAACAATAAAGAAGTAAGAACAATAAAGAAGCCAAGAGTGCAATAAAACTGAAGAATTAAATAAAACTAAACAAAAAAGAAAACAATAAAAAAGCAAGAACAACCTTCCACAGTTCCACAACACAACAGCTGGCAATCATCAACAAAATGTGTTCTCAAAACTCAAAATCGAAAAAAAAAAGAGATTCATTTAGATAATAGAGGCGACCAAGGCTTAGGGGAGAAATAAGGGCTGGAGGCGACCAAGGCTGAGCTCGGTGGAGGGACAAATTGCGGCTAAAGGGAGCACAACTGGAGGCGAGACTGGAGGCGGCATGAAAGAGGTAGAAATCAAAGCTTCAAGAGGGCGATGGCAGAGCAGCGATGAACGACATTGACTAGATAAGAGAGAGACAGGGACGACGCTGACGAGCATGAACAACAATGTAGACGAGCACAAACAGCGACGCAGAAGAGGTCAACGGTGGTAGACGCGAGTGCGAGCGGCGACGAGGTAGAAGGGAGGCTAACTGGGAGGCGACGAAGGCGGCATTGATGAGGGTGCGGGTTTGACCTCCATTGTTGAGAATGTGGGATTAGCTTAAGGTGAGAGATTGAGAGTGAGAGGTGTGGGAAGGAGAGAGACTCAGAGATGAGGGAAAGATGATTCTTAAAAAACGAGGTCTCTAAATTAGGGTTCCCAAATTTAAATTTTGGGGTTAATTTTACTGGCAGATTTACCGTTGGAAAAATCCATCGATAACGTATAGTTTGTGATTAAAACGATGCGTTTCATTTAATTATGTTATCGTCGGATTATTTTGCCCCAAAATCTGACGGTAATAATCGCGTCAATTTTTCTTTTCCCCTCCAATTATTATGGATGAATTTACCGTTGAAAAATTGAATCTGACGGAAACTTTTTAACCCAAATTCATTGCTAAATCTGCCAGTAAACCCGCCACTA
>NC_029790.2:23602339-23608896 GCF_000816755.2 Arachis ipaensis | reverse complement strand
AGTTATTTCATAAATTAAATAATAAAAAAAATAAAATTTAATATAGTTTTCTAACTAATAAATAAAATTTAACTACTTATACTTACTTAAATAAGTCATTAAACATATTTTACGAGACACAGTAGTTCTAAAAACAGTTTGTTGAGATGAGTGATGTTCTTTTTATGACTTATAAAAAGAACCACTCAAAGAATATAATCTAAATATAGTAGAAAGCAATTAATTATAGGTATAGAGATTTGAATACGTAATATTGAAAGTAAAATTTTGATAATAAGGCGTATTTCCGTGCAAGTATTTCAATCAGTTCCCTCCCATATATCTATTTAACTGAAGAATCAACCACAAAAAAGAATTAAAAATGTGAATGTAGTCAATTAGAGATTTTAATTATAAGATAAATAATCAACTACAAGATGTTTTGTTCATTTTCAGCTTCTTGCAAAATTATGACACAGTTAAATCTAATGGTGTCTCTGCTGAGACTTATCAATTGAGGTTGTTTCCATTCACTATAAGGGACCGAGCCAAAGCAATGGCTTGAAACTCAACCAAATGAGAGCATTGCAACATGGGATGATTTGATTAATAATTTCTTAACCAAATTTTTCCCACCACATAAGTTGGCAAAGCTGAGACATGATATCCAAACTTTCACTAAGATAGAGAATCTTTCTATGAAACTTGGGAAAGGTACAAAGAAATATTGAGAAAGTGCCCCCAAGATATGCTTGCTAATTGGGTGCAACTCCAAATCTTCTATGATGGGCTCACTCCCGCTTCTAGAACTTTGTTGGATTCCTCATCTGGAGAATCCATGCATATGAAGACTACTGAAGAAGCCTCAGAATTAATTGAGATTGTGGCTATCAGTTAGTATTTGTACTCCTCTAAAAGAACAATAAAGAGAGGTGTGATGGAGTTAGATACTCTGGACACTATTTTGGCACAAAACAAGGCTATGTATCAATAAATCAGTGCACTCACCAAGCAACTAGGCCACTTGCAAGTCTCTGCAATAGGAACCCAAAGCCTCACCTATGACATGGGTGGAAAGGGCCCTCAAAGTGAAGTTTTTAAGCCTTTTAATCATGATCAACCCCCTGTTGAGCAAGTAAATTACATGAAAATTTCTTCTAGACCACCACACAATGACCCCTTTTCCAAAAACCTACAACCCTGGATGGAGGAACCACCCTAACTTTGGCTAAAAAAAGCAAAATCAAAGAACCAATAACTTCAACACCTTCAACAACCCCCATCATTCACAAACACCTCACACCAACCATTACAAAACCCACAAAAGACCATCCCTCTTGAAAATGTCTTAGAGAAACTCACCCAACATACCTCCACATTTATCTAATAAACTTCTAATTTTATGTAAGAAATCATGGCCAATTTTAAAAACCAAGAAGCCTCCATCAGAAATTTGGAGGTGCAAGTGGGCCAACTTGCTAAACAATTTGCTGAAAAATCCACAAATACATTTTCTAGTGATACCATTCTCAATCCTAGAGAAGAATGCAAAGCTATTAATTTGAGAAGTAGAAAGATGGTGGAAAAGGAGGCTACATGCAATAACCAACTATTTGAGGAGATCAAGGAGGATGCCATTCAACAAGAAGAACAAGTCCCTGATCAACCTATTCAAGCTCCCAAGGAAAGAGCACCAGAGAAGGCAAAAGTGGAGGAGTACAAGCCTAAACTTCCATTCCCTCAAAGGTTTTAGAAGGAGACCAAGGACAAGCAATTCTCTAAGTTCTTGAAAGTATTTCAAAAATTACAAATCAATATTCCTTTTGCTGAGATATTGAAACAAATGCCTTTTTATGACAAGTTTATGAAAGAGTTAATGGCAAAGAAAAAGACTTGGAAAGAGGATGAAACAGTGGTTCTCACAAAAGAATGTAGTGCAATAATTCAAAAGAACTTACCCCAAAAATTAAAAGATTCTAGGAGTCTCTTAATTCCTTACACTATTGGTGAAATCACTATAGAAAGAGCTCTCTATGACTTGGGAGCTAGTATTAATTTGATGCCTCTCTCTATGATGAAAAAATATAAATTGATGAAGTCAAGCCCACAAAATCTCTCTCCAATTAGCATATCGTTCCATTAAATTTTCACATGGAGTAGTAGAAAAATTATTGGTTAAAGTGGAGAAATCCATACTCCTTCTTGACTTTGTTATTCTTGATATGGAGAAGGATGCAAATGCCTCAATAATCTTGGGGAGGCCATTCCTTACCACTGGAAGAGCACTAATTGATATGTAAAAAGGAGAGCTCACTCTAAGAGTTTATGATGAGCACATTGTGTTCAATGTATTCAAGGCTATGCAACATTCTAATGACTTAGAGAATTGCATAAAAATTGATTTAATTGATCCTTTGGTGCAAGAGATTTTGGAAGAGGAAGAGCTTAACACCCCTCTAGATCCTTCTGAAGAAAACTTGGCTAAAGAAGAACCATGCCCAGCACTTAGAAAAGAAGAAGTTCACGTTCCAGGGGAGGAGGAGGGGTCAACAAAGCTTGAATTAAAGCCCCTTCCTCCAACCCTCAAATATGCTTTTTTTGGTGATGATAACAACTTTCCAGTAATTATAGGTTCCTCTTTGAGCTTGTCTGAGAAAGTTGAATTTCTTAAGGTGCTGAGAGACCATAAAACTGCACTTGGATGGACCATCAACGATCTTAAGGGAATAAACCCCGGTGTATGCATGCACAACATCTATCTTGAAGATGATTCTAAGTTGGTAGTGCAAGTCCAAAGGAGGCTCAATCTAATGATGAATGAGGTGGTTTAAAAAGAAGTAATGAAGTTTTGAGAAGCGGAGATAATTTACCCAATTTCAGACAGCCTTTGGGTGAGCCCGGTTCAAGTTATTCTAAAGAAAGGTGGAGTCATAGTGATCACCAATGAAAAAAATGAGCTAATTCCCACAAGAATCATCACAGGATGGTGCATGTGCATTGACTATAGGAAGCTCAACAATGCCATTAGGAAAGATCAATTTTCCTTGCCTTTTATTGATTAGATGCTTGTAGGATTGGCGGGCCATGCTTAGATGACTATTCGGGGTACAATCAAATTGCAGTAGATCCTGTGGATGAAGAGAATACGGCATTCACTTGCCCGTTTGGTGTCTTTGCCTACCGTCGCATGCCTTTCGGATTTTACAATGCTCCTGCCACTTTTCAAAGGTGCATGTTTTCTATTTTTTCCGACATAGTTGAAAAATTCATTGAGGCATTTATGAATGATTTCTCTATTTTTGGTGATTCTTTTGAAGATTTCTTGCAACACCTATCCTTAGTTTTGAGAAGGTGCCAAGAGACAAACTTCATTTTGAATTTGGAAAAATGTCATTTTATGGTTATCGAGGAAATTGTTCTTGGCCACCGGATCTCAAATAAAGGAATAGAGGTTGGCAAGGCCAAGGTAGAGGTAACTGAGAAATTACCACCCCCTGTAAGTATCAAAACCATAGGAGTTTCCTTGGTCATGTTGGATTTTATAGGAGGTTTATAAAGGACTTTTCCAAAATTGATAAACCATTAAGCAATCTTTTGGTCATTGACATCCCTTTTAGGTTTGAAATGATTGTTTACATGCATTTGAAACCCTTAAAGCCAAGCTTGTCTCTGTCTCCATTATTGCTCCACCAAATTGGGCTTTACCTTTTGAACTTATGTGTGATGCAAGTGATTTTGCAATTGGTTTAGCTTCGGGGCAAAGACAAGACAAGGTTTTACATGTCATTTATTATGCAAGCCGTGTTTCAAATGATGAACAAAAGAATTACACCATAACAGAGAAAGATCTTTTAGCCGTAGTTTTTACTTTTGATAAGTTTAGATCCTATTTAATCGGTTGCAAAGTAATTGTCTACACTAATCACTCTACTCTTAAGTTCTTTTTAACCAAATAGGATGCTAAACCAATGCTAATTATATGGGTGCTTCTCTTGCAAGAATTTGACATTGAAATCAGGGATAGAAAAGGGTCTGAAAATCAAGTAGCTGACCATCTTTCAAGAATTGAACCTTTAGAAGCCCTTGATCAACAAATCCTTGTGAATAAAGGCTTTTCTGATGAGCAACTTCTTGTTGTACACAATGCTCTATGATTTGTGGATATGGCTAACTACAAGGCTGGGAAACACATTCCAAAGGAGCTCACTTGGTACCAAAAGAAAAAGTTGCAGCATCATGCTCGCTACTTTATATGGGAAGAACCATATTTGTTTAAAAGGTGATCGAATGGCATAATCTGAAGATGCACTCTAGAGGAAGAAACTAAAGAGGTTCTTTGGCATTGCCATGGTTCTGAATATGGTGGACATTTTGGTGGAGATAGAACTACCACAAAAATTTTTCAATGTGGCTTATACTGACCAACAATCTTCAAGGATGTTAGGAAGTTTGTGGAGGAATGTCCACAATGTCAGAGGTCAGGGAACTTACCAAAGAAGCATAAGATGCTACAAAATTTTATTTTGGAGGTGGAATTGTTTGATGTGTGAAAGATAGATTTCATAGGACATTTTTAACCCTCATACTCAAACAATTACATCTTAGTAACTGTGGACTATGTTTCTAAATGGGTAGAGATAGTGCCATTGCCCACCAATAATGTTCAAGTGGTGCTTCACTTCCTCAAGAAGAATATTTTTAATAGGTTTGGTGTTCTAATAACCTTGATCAGTGATGGAGGGAGCCACTTCTGCAATAAGCAATTGGATGCTCTTCTCCATAAATATGGGATTAAACACAAGGTAGCTACTCCTTATCACCCCAGACAAGTGCTCAAGTGAAAGTTTCAAATAAAGAGCTCAAAAGAATTCTAGAGAAGACTGTGAGAGTTTCAAGGAAAGATTAGGCCAAGAATTTAGATGATGCTCTCTGGACATACAGAACGGCCTTCAAGACACCCATTGACATGTCACCTTATTAGCTTGTTTATGGAAAATTTTGCTACTTGCCAGTGGAATTAGAGCATAGAGCTTACTAGGCTACCAAGTTTCTTATTTCTGATACTAAAGCTGTGGGAGAGAAGAGGCTTCTTCAACTAAACGAGCTCAATGAGTTTAGAGTTGCCGTATATGAGAATGATAAACTCTACAAGAAAAAGACAAATATGTGGCATGATAAGAAAATCTCCTCAAGGACATTTGAGCATGGACAAAAAGTTCTTCTCTTTAACTCAAGGCTGAAAATCTTCCTTGAGAAACTCAAGACAAAATGGTCAGGTCCCTTCACTATCACTAAGGTGTTTCCTTATGGCCATATTAAAATTATGGAAATAGATTCTCAAAGAAGATCCACTGTGAACGGTCAATGATTGAAGTATTATCTTGGAGGCGACGTCGATCGCCAGAAATATATTTATCTGTTAACCTAAAGAACTAACCGTCAAGCTAGTGACGTTAAAAAAGTGCTTGTTGGGAGGCAACCCAACCACAAGTATCCTTTCATTCTTTGTTTTACTAGCTTTACATTAGTTTATAGTTCCTTTGATTTCTTCCTTTTCCTTAGTCTTTCCTTAGTGCTTCCATTTATTCATAATCCTTGCATTATCATTCCCCATTTAACTAGTTTTCACTTTTCTATAATTCAAACATGCATTTAGGATTACCATAGGCATAATCACATTACAAGAAGTTTAAACAGAGGCTAAGTTTGGTGCACCTCACGCACCAAGAAAAATAGCCCCTGGATTACGCATGAAGCCCTTGCGCCTCACGCAGGGTTGGTGCATTTCACACATTATGCAAAGTGGCCCCCTGGAGCATGCATGGCTCTCTTGCGCCTCACGCCACCAAACAAAGCCACATTGGCTCCACTTTTCTCCCCTATGCCTCACGTATGGGCTGTTGTACCTCACGTGTGGTTTCTTGCACCTCACGCAGGAACTGGTATGCCTTACGTAAGAGGCCTTCCCCTAGGGCCCCCACAACCAAACCTAAGTTTGGTGTGGCACGTTCACTCCACACACACCTAAACCCATACATGCATGCATCCATTCTAGTGAATTATCAAGTTGTTTGTTGTTGCATGCATTCTTTTTTTCTTAGGTTTCCAGTGTATTTGGCTTTAATGCATTTATTCTCCTTAGTGGTTAACTTGTTTGCTCTGCATGTTCTCATTATATATATTTTTCTTACTTGTGTTATGCTTGCATTCTTCATCTCTAGTTTCATTTTGATTTGCATGCATTCATACTAATTCTTTTTCAATATTGTTGCTTACATTAATCTTATTTTGTTTTCATCTTTGGCTACACATTCATCACATTCTAGTTGGAATTTAGGTTTATTTTGGTTTTGCATGCATTCTTCATATCTAGTTCAATGTGTTTGTTTTGCATGCATACATTACCATTTATTTATATTTCATTTTAATTGTTGTTTGCCATTTTGTTTTTTCTCCTAATGGTTGTTTGAATTTTGAAAAGTGAAGCTAGTCACCACCCTAAGGAATCTCATTCCCTCTGAACCATTTCATCCACAAGTCTTTCAAATAGTCCACTTCAACATCATGCTATGCATGAC
>NC_029790.2:23592898-23601984 GCF_000816755.2 Arachis ipaensis | reverse complement strand
TCCCTATGGTGCAAAATTTTGAAATCTCTTTGTCCTCACATGCCTCCCACCTTCCTTCACATGCATTGGTCACTCATCAATTCCTTCATCAATCACTAACACCAAACACCACATTTTCCTACCATGCTTCATTGCCCCTCCCCCACCCCACATGCACACTATTGAATTGCAACTGTTAAACTCCACCATCCATTTACCCATTCTCTTCCACTTTAAATACACACTCCTACCCCTCATATTTCATCACTTCCTTCTCTCTTCATACACATAACCGAACTACTTCTTCCTTTTCTTCCATCATTCTCTTTCTCTCTTTGCTTGGGGACAAGTAAAACTTCCAAGTTTGGTGTTGTTTTGTTAGTTAAGCAAGCTCAAAACAAAAAGAAATGGCATCAAAATCTCCGGCTTCCTCATCAAGGAAGAGAAAAAGGAAGGAACCGGTTGCTTCGACCTATGACACAACACGGTTCCTCTTAAAATTTCATGAAAACTATTTCTACAATTCAACAAGTAAGAAGAAAGTCATTCCAGAAGTCCTTTTTGCTCTGAAAGAAGGGAAATATCCGAAAATCCAAGAGCAAATCATGTAGAGGAGGTGGCAAGTTCTATGTAACCCATCCCAATGAGTAGGACAATTGTTAGTCCAAGAATTTTATGCTAATGCTTTTCTCACTGATGAGGAGACTAAAGACATGGACAATTTGATCTACAAAAACTATGTAAAAGGAAAGAAGATTGATTTTCACTCAGAAAATATTCGGAGAGTCCTTTGCTTGAGATTCTCAATACCTTTAGAATCATCAGTGACCTACAAGCATAGAGTGGACCATGAAGTAGTGAGAGACATTTGTCTCCCCGGTGTACAATGGATCTTGGGAGTAAATGGCAAACCACTTCAACTGCGAAGGTGTGATCTCATACCTTTGGTGAGGGGATGGTTTAAATTTATCTCCCGATCAATCATACCCTTGAGACCGCTCGAAAGTCACAGTGGCAAGGGCCATAATGATTCATCCCATCATGATTGGTGAAAAAGTGCGAGCGGATAAGGTAATTGTTCAAGAACTATATCACATCTCCTCCAATCAATCACTCAAAACAGTGCTTGGCCTCCCAGGCATCATTCATCATCTCTGTGAGGCAGTAGAGGTTTTTATTGACAATGATATTCCAATTCCTAAAGTGAGACTCATCTCCAAGCAAGCCATGAAAAAGGTTAAAATAACACCTCCTCAATGAGCACAAGAGGAGAAGATCCCTTAAAAAAATCTACAACCTCCTCCACCTCAGTCTCAACCTCCTCAAGTTCATGAAGAACCAACTCAACAACCCTCTGCTCCTCCACAACAAGAGATGGGTTGGCAGCAAGTATACTCGACAGTCCAAGAACTCTTCGTACAACAAGTAGCCTACTATAGAGAGTTCCAAGAGCACAGGGCCTTGCAAGAGGTACATCATAAGGAATTCCAATATTATAGGGCCTTGCAAGAAGCACATCATAAGGAATTCCAAGATTATAGAATACTTTCTGAGACTCGATATGAGGCCAAAGATTTTTATAGACTAAACATGTATACCAAGATAAACTATTGTGCTTGGGCACAACATGCTGCACATCCAACAATACTTCCATATTAAGATATAGCCAAAAAGCTTAAAAGGGAACAAGGAGATAAACAAAAAACATACTCATTGGAGAGACAGGGAATTAGTTGTTCGAGGGCTTTGGAACCCAAAAGATAAACAATCCATGCAAGGAATTTGGATACCATGAGGTGATAAACAAGATGATGAAAACGATGGGGATAATGATGATGATGATGATGATAATGATGAGGATTACAATGGTGATAATTAAAGGTGGTCACTTTCTATTAAGCTTCTTTTAAGTTTTTATCTATATTATTTGGTTATGTTTAGTCTCTTGCATTATGTCGTGTTTTATGTTTTCTCTTTTCCCTGTTTTACCTTAAGCTTGCGAACATGTAATGTTCTTCAAGCAATTCTAAAATCACATGAAAAAAATTGCCTCTGATGAGAAAAAGTGAATCAATCAAATAAAGTCCTATTGCAAAAGTGGTGATGCATGACTTGAGATTATATCCTTTGGACAGTGACAACATATGAATAGTCTTGAATGAATGAGAAGAATGAATCTTCTTAAACAAGGGTTTAGAAAAAGTATTATGAGATCTTGGAACCCTCAAAGATCCTTAAAGAGAAAAGAAAAAAAAAAGAGATAGAGAAAGAAAAACAGCAAAAGAAATTGAAACATGAAAAGATCAAAAGAAGTTCAAAGTCACAAAAGCTCTAAGTATCAGTGGTTAAGAGTCTAGTTATGTGCATGTGATGTTTATGTTCCAAGGAAAGGCTTGAGCAACTAGATCCAAGGGGTGCTTCATCACCCGATAACTTGAGCTAACTAGTTCAAGATTATCGATCGAAAACTCACAATTAAGAGCTGCCTTGCAACAAAATATTTAAAAGTCCAAAGAGGTTCTGAGCATTGATGTCTGGGATCAAATAATTCTATATACTTATGGTGAAACCATATCAAGGAGAGGCTTGGGTAAGTAGATCTGAGGGGTGCTTTATCACCTGGTAACTTGGACTAACTGATTCAGAATTATCGATTGAAAAATCTACTATCAAGAGCTTCTTTGAGACGAAGTACTAAGAGTTGAAAATTGAAGAAAAAAAAGAAAAAAAGGAAAAAAAAATCTCTCTCTGATTATGTGTGAAAGTAAAAGCTTCAAGGATCAAGCAAAGCTTGAGTGAAGGATCTCATAATACCATCCGAACCTGAGTTTTTAACAATTCTTCACTCTTAAGATTTCAAGAACTATTGAGAAAGAAAAGTTCGTTTATAATCACAAGACCATCAAACTCCATTAGCTAACATAGACATGAGCTCTCAAGGAGATTCACTTACGCTTCACTAGAGTCAACTCTATTCTTATCTTTTCTTTTGCTTGAGAACAAGAAAAGTCACAAGTTTGGTGTTGTGATACATCCGCATCTTTAGTAGTTTTTCTTTTTTGATTTCAATCCATAAGCTAATGATTCTGGTTCTTTTTAGGTAATCAATTCACGGTTTAGTTCATATTACTTTGAGTGTGTGAATTTCTTTTGTTATAGAAGAATCTTGAAAGAAGGAAGAGGAGCAAGCAATAGAAACAAGCAAGACAATGATGGAAGGAGCTAAATGGAGGAGTTATTGGTCAAAATAGAGGAGTTCAATTCATCACAAGAAAGCTCCCAGGATAGCCAAGCCTCCAGGGGCTGCATCTCCCTTATGCACCTCATGTCCCCATGTCTGCACCTCACGCACCAATACATGCACCTCACGTAGCCTTGGTTGCGCCTCATGCAGCACCCACACCACCTCCCAGGGGCTGCCTTCCTTGCTACGCCTCATGCCTCACCTCCTGCGCTTCATGCACTCAACCATACACCTCACATGGGAGGCCTTATGCCTCATGTAGAGTATCACAGAGGCCTCCAACTCCCCAACTTTGGGCTTGTGCTTCACATGTCCTTGCTAGCGCCTCACGCACCAAATTGGGCCACTCCTAGGGCTTGTGATTTATTGCTAAATCTTTCATAATCTCCAATCCTTTAGAGCACTTGAATTGATGATTGAAGTAAGAGCACAAAGTCTATGATTTGAAGCATTAATTGACAATTATGAAGGATTATCTATAGTTTGACTTAGGATGAAAAACTATTGGAAAAATATTAATTAGTTTATATTTGATTCTGTTTTAATTTTGATTTATTTTGAATATTAAATTAGGGTTAGTATTTAAAGGGGGGAGAAATTCACGTGGCTCTCTTATTCCAGCCATTTTTAATTTAGAGTTTTTATTTTCCTTTGCACCATGAGCAACTAATTTTTTCTGTTAAGGTTAGGAGTTCTATTTATTACTATGGACTAATGTTATTACTTTTCTACTTTTGATTAATGCATTGATGTTTTCTTAAGAATTAAGTTTTCATTAGAATTACTGTTCATCACAAGGGTTTGAATCTATTGGAAAATAGTTTGAATCTAAATTGAAGTCTATATTCATCTTGGAAAAGTTGTCTGTTAGAATTAAGCTTGAAAATTTCTTCTCTCAATTCTGTAAGTTTTAAACTTGGCTTGATAGGTGACATTAAATCAACTAGGTTTGAACTTTGAGAATTGTGTGGTTTATGAATCAATATATGTGCTTCACCTCTTATCATAATTAATTGATCAAGGAATTGACGATTTGTTAAGTTAAGAGAAATTGGATACCAAGGGATTGGGATTTGAATAATTAGAGTTCGCTGCAAGATACATCTTTGCATGATCAAGGTAGATAATGAAAAGCCTTCTTCCTGAAGTTTTAAACATCTCCAAAACCTTAATGTTTCTTTATTCATATTTTTTCCTTAATTGTTTATAATTTGCCCTCAGTTTACTCTCTGTTGTGTTACTGGATATTTTTAAAACCCTAATTTGCAATTGTTTAGTTAGAATAATTGATTAACTCTTACATACTCAGTCCGTTAATTCTCGTGGGAACGATAACCCACTCCCATGGTATTACTTGATACGATTCGGTGCACTTGCTGAGTTATGGTATCGCAAAACTCTGCATCAATGTGTTGAACCAATTGAGTAGCAAACTCCTCCAAAAAAGTATAGCTAATGGTGTACCTTTTCTCATGAAAATTAAAGACACATAATTAAATTGTGAATACAAAAATAAAAAGATAGAATACAACACTAACGAATAGGAGAAAATAAAAGAACTTACTACATGTCATTAAGCTCTAAAACAATATAGATTGACTTCTTGCTATTTTTAGAGAATTCAACTATGTCCCCTTTGGCAATAATAAGACCTGTAACATCTACATTTACAATTCAAACATAAAAAAAATGTAATCTACTAAAACATATACTGTATTAAACTAAAGAATATTAAGAAAATTAAATTAACAAATATGACAGAATGAGTTACCTATCAAATGAGATTGTAGATTCTGTTGAGAGTGAATCAGTTCATTTGGCACAAAATGAAACATATTAATAGAAAAATTAATATCCTTCGCATGGCGTAACTGAGTCTCCCTCTTAAAATGTACGAAGAGAATAAGTAGTAAGCTTATATTTTTTATCATTAATAGCAAGTGGGAAGTTTGATATGGAGTAGAGTCTTTCCTCAATAATGTTGTTCTCAAAAAGCCTTCTATGAGGGTTCCTAATAGAGCACTGGATTCGATGACCGAAAAATATGTCAACAGAAAGCTTAGAGTGACTTGTTCTAAATGTTGTTAAAATTATCTTGTATAAATAAGAAAATTTGTAAAAACAATAATATCAATTACCAGTTAGTCCATAATAATAAATTCAAGCATTGGTTTCTTGTATTTGTCTTCAACATCAGATAATGACAATATCTTAATACTAACCTTGATTTGCTAATTCTGCTGGTCAGATGACACATCAATATCCTAAAGCATATGGATGGAAGTTGCCATAAGTGATGAAATCACAAAAATTTATGAAAGGAAAATGATGTATAGAGTAAACAATGTTTAGAAAATAAGAATAAGCTCTACATCAGTTATGGACCAACTGGAGTAGGAAATGAGATTATTTATAGATACAACTACTTTACTTTGGCATCAAGAAATAATATCTTTGACAAGGATACAAAGATAAAAAATAAAAACAATATGACACATCTAATAAAGGTCACGTTAACAGAGAAAATTAAGGAATTAAACCTCTGAACACATGACCATTTAAGCATTAGTTGGTCACTATAGCAGAATGACATTACTTTTTTAATAGGAATAAGATATATAGTAATCATAGCATGAAAAAAAAAGGAAAAAAAAAACTTAAATTGTTACAACTAATAAGGGTAAAAAAAGGGTAACATCCAAGAGAAAAAGTATAACCACACCATATAGCTAATAGCTAAATGTATCATTATTGAACAACAAAAGATAAATTCTCTATTTCTGAAAATGAAGAAATACAATATTAGTAAGTGTGAAAAAGTATGAAATTGAGTATAGCAGACAGCCAATAAAAAAATATATTCAACTTGTAAGAAAAAATATGATAACTATGCATTATAAAGTGGAAATAAATCAAAGTTTACTGAAAATGCAAACTATCAAGAACAGATTCATTGGATCCATAAAAAGAAATTACATTTAAAATATAACTGATGCACACAAAAATTAGAAAAATCCATTGCATATAAATTTTGAATAGAAAATTTGAATAGTAAAATGAAAATGGGAATCGATTTTAATTAATTCATAATAAATTCTAAACCACTTATAGAAAAACGTTATAATATAGAGCAGTCATGTGATAACTAAATAGAAAATTAGGTTTCCTAACCTATTTAACTAACATTTATGATAACTAACTTGTTTACAGGATCATATCTAAGACAAAAAGCTTTACTTGATATTTAAAAATTATAGTCAAAGAAGCTTAAATAAAACTACAAATATATTACTTCTATATATATTGAAAATAATTAACATGAAAACTAAATTAATAAAAGCCAAGATAAATAGAATTTAACAGACAAAAAAAATTAAAACCAAACCAAATCATACTTTGTATAAATCACTGATACTCGAATTATATCATATTTAAAAATAATTGACATGAAAAAATTTACAACTTTATATAATAAATAAAGAAAGTGATGTAGAAGTGATCGAAATAAGAACAGATAATATATTGAATTGAAATTAATGATTAACAACATGTTGAATGATTAAAGTATATTGATTAAATATTAAATATTAATAAGTATTAAAAGATGTAATAAACAACATAGGTAGTTCACAAAAAAACACATAGTTAGATCAAATTAATACAACTATTAAATTAACATGAAACTGCATTACATGGATAGAAAGTAAAAAATATATCCAACTGGAGAAAAATTATTAACTACTTGGACATTAATAAGAAACAAAATAAACATCTCTAAATGGTTACAAAAAAAAAAGATACATCGACTTCTAGTAAAATTCAAAAACATATAATATTGATTAACATTGTAGTCTCATCAATGGATGACACATTAAAATGCAAGATGATGGTTTCCATTAGCTTATGATTCTTGCAAAACTTGCATCATCCTTTTGTAAGAAACACCTCGTTAGGACTAATATCACGCCATGGAAGCTTCATCCTTTTAGACGGACCAGTTAGTTGAATAACATTTACAAAATCCAGCTTCTTAGGAAATGCTCTAACAGAAAACCTGACAGGAAGAAGTTGGAAATATACAAACCTGATTAAATCAAAATTTAGCGGAAAAAAAATTCAATATGAACTAATCATGAATTTAGAGTATATAAATGGATAAAAAATCATACCATTACATAATGTTTAGCTTGAAAAGGAGATATGACCTTAACTATTGAATACACAACTAGAAAAGCAATTGAGGACGGATGGGGAGAGGGAGGAAGAGGAAATTGATTCAGTGGGTTGGGGTTATGTGCAGGAACAAAACCATTGACTGAGTTTGAGATGCCATTGCCAATAGCGAAAAAATAATCATCATGAGAAAGGGGACGCGTCCTCATAACAGAATGACATCTAATCTTATAAAGATCGAAAGAAAAATTAGGCTGCTTCTCATTATGAATGAAAGGAAAATAAAGAGGTTCTTCATGGAATTGTGTTGGGTTATAACTATAGTTAGCTTTGTCAAAAAAGCTGTCATTAGCAAACAATGGAACACAAGTTGTGTTAAGAACTTGTGGTATGCTTTGAACTTGAAGACAAATGTCTAATGGAACTACACTATTGTTATCAGATGAAAGGAAGTTTGTAGAGTTAACAGTATAAAATGATTCATTGATGTTATAATGTTGAGGACTTTTATATGATGAATCTTTAACATGGACAGAGCTCAACTGAAAAGAATCTTTAGATAAGAAACCTTAAGGCAACCACCAAATTTAAAGCCATAGAAGGATGAAAAATTTCAAAAATCATTAATAATAATGCCAGTCCGAGGGGCCTTTCTCCATCAGAACTTCCAACTCATTGCCAACACAATCAGCAAAGGTTAACAATGAAGCGAGCTCATCCTGAAATCTCCTGTAAAAATTAATTGGAAGCTCACCCATGTCCTAATAACAAACATTCGAAAAACAGGACAGGAAATAAGAATTTAATAAAAAAATGACATTCATAATAAATCTTGTTTAATATATTTAAATGTTTGAAATAATAAACGATATCATAAACCAAAATTAATACCATCTCAGAAGAAACTTCAAGAAAAAATGAATACCCTTGGGTTGTATCAGGAATGAGAGCTATTAGATGAATACCAGCTAAAATAAAGATATGTTAAAAGAAATGAAAGTGCTTGAATGAGTTTAAAATTGGAGTATATGATCAATGTATCATATGTTGTAATTTATAGAACACGGGTTAGGATAATTATGAGGAGTATGAACAAATAAAAAAAATTAATTAAATCCTATAGAAAACATGATTGATTCAAAAAAAGATATAAGGCTTTTAACTTAAATTAAATGTATGGAGGAGGTAAAACTGACACTGAACAATTTAGTTAAACGAAATACATGGCTGACCATCTGAGTAAAACAAAGACGATGGTTGGTTAGAGGTGAATGAATCATTGGTTTTCTGACTGATGACAGAGAATGATGAGAGATGTGGCTAATGGGTTTCGTGTATAACTGAAGATAATGAATTTCCTAAGCAAGCAATGTATAAAGAAAAGTAACAAATCATGCATGACTCGTAGGATGAGAGATAGAAGTTCAAACTAAATGGAATATGTTAATGCATGCATGATTTCACATAACATAACAATGTTGTATAGATTTGAATGTCATGAAGAATGGCACCCCATCTGAGGAGCTTATAGATTTGCATGTCATCAAGTTTGACACCCAATCTAAGAGGCTTAATATGCTAAAAATCCACTAATTTAAAAGTCTCTATTAGAAGAATAATATTTGATTTGGTATAACTAATAATTTAAATTTGTTTTTTTAAACCAAATTAAGAATCCTAAAACATTTAA
>NC_029790.2:23591283-23592848 GCF_000816755.2 Arachis ipaensis | reverse complement strand
ATGTTGTTAAATATATTTATTTTTTTAACTTCATTTAATTTAAAGCATATATAAAAAAATTGAACAAATAAATTTTTTCAATTTCTAACTATAAACTTTACTCTTCAACCCTAATCTTGAAATTCTACTTCATCTCGTTGAAAACAATTTCAACTCTTAGTAGAACTCAACAAACCCTAAACTATAATTTACTATTAAAAAACTTTACTCCATATCTATATTCAACAAATCCAAGAAGACATAAACAAACCCTAGATTATACATTATAACTCTAAATCTAAAAATCTTAAATCATAAATTCTAAAACCACAACCATTTTATCTACACAAATTATAAAACTTATTTCACTACAACAAATGCCAAAATATATTTTATTCCAAAAAATATAAATTAATTTCATTTAATGATATAATAATACAACATAAACTAATAAATACCAAATTTATAATTTTTTTGTTATCAAAATTTATAATACAAAATAGCATTTGTTTTAACACAAAAAAATTCAACAAAGGAAAAATTTGCGCATTAAAAAATTTAAGCGTGTTTTAATATTTCAAACATCAAACAACAACTTATGTTGTATTTAACCCTAAACCCTACTACTCCAACCTATTCGAATTCATTTAATTACTAACTGCACAATTTGCTCTCAACTTTAATTGTGAATCCTACTCCATCTCAGTAAATTCTAAATCCTACTTTACTTCAAAAAATTTTACAAACTGGTTAACCTAAACAAAACCTAAATCCTAAACCTTATTTTATTGAATATAATTTTAGACATTTTTCCGTCAAAATAAACCTTAAACACAAATTCAACTTACAAAAACCCTAACTAGTCATTCAGCTCACTAAACTCTAACTACATGTTCATGTGATTAAATACTAATTATCTATGAATTTTACTAAAATATGAATTGTACAACTTAAAACCTATACTAAACCTTCCTATATCCTAAACACTAGTTTACCTCTAGATACCTAAATCCTAAACTTTAAACATAAAATCCTAACCCTAAACTATGCTAAACCTAACTAAATCTTACTAAACCATAAACACTAATTTACCTCTATAAATTCTTAACCTAAAATCTTCAATCCTACACCATAAATTATAAGCTCAACAACCTAAATCCTAGTAAACATCCCTAAATCTTTTTTCAATAAATCCTAAAACCTAGGTTATGGTTCTTTACATTGATCTCCTTTCACCTTTACTTTACTTGCTACGTAAATATTAATCAAAAGAAACTATGGTATTACTGTCATCTTTAAACCTTTTCATATTCTACAACATGCTATATCTATTTTGTGCATATAATAACTATTGAACTTTTTAAAATTTGGTTCAACAATTACGTACTTCTAAACTACTTCAACATTAACCTTTGCCATAAATTTACTACTTCAATAATTATTAACGGATTAATTACCAAACAAAAATACACAACAAATTAATCATTTACGTAGTTTTTACAATAAAGCTTAGTCTATTAAATATTATGTATCTATTAAATAATACAAAAAATATTATATTTCAATTAAATAATACAAAAAGCTAA
>NC_029790.2:23589565-23590554 GCF_000816755.2 Arachis ipaensis | reverse complement strand
CCTCCTCCTCCTCCTCCTCCTCCTCCTCCTCCTCATCATCATCATCATCATCATCATCATCATCATTATTATTATTATTATGAACAATGCTAGGAAACAAAAGGATATTAACCAAAAATCAGCTAAATATCTTTGGGTGAATTCAAAATCTCTACGAGTTAATATATATGGATGTTTCTTCTGCGAAGTATCAAAATATTTCTTTTTCATACTAAATGGATGTTCTTTTATATATTTTTCGAATTTTTTTGTATTACAAATGTGAATGTCTCTATTTCTTTAAGAATTTCATAATTTTTTTAAATTTTATAAATATTTAATTATTTTTGCTAAAATATAACTGAATATTTTTTTTGTTAAGTATTAGGATGTTTTTTTTTTTCATATTAAATAAATATTTTTTTTATATTTCTGTAAAAGAGAAGAAAAGGAACATTTCTTCTTCCATGAAAGCTTTGAGGAACAAGGAGCAAACACAATCTGGCTACCCAAACAAGGCACGAGGCTACTCCTTTCATACCACAGGGCAGTTGCTGCCGCTTAATAATAATAAAAACTAGTTCCATGGATCCTGTATGAAATAATAGGCTTCTATTTTTTGATGCAGTACTGCTATTCCCTTTGGAAAAGCAAAAAAAAAAAGAAACAAAGGAAAAAACATTGAAAAAGAGATTGAAAATTAACCAAAAAAAAAAACAAGAATAACAAATGGAAGGTGGACTTCGTGTTGAAGCAGTTGTCTTGGATGCGTTTGTTGAGGGCGTCGCGGAGAGCATGGAAGTCGCTGGCGCTTCCAGCAACATTGGTGAGAGAGAGAGGTGTGTGTGTGATTGTTGGAGGTGGGTAGATTAATGTGAGATAGAAGAAGAATGTTTTTATAGGTTTTAATTAGGTTTACTTAATCAATTTTGAATTTTTTAAAATTTGAATTTAAAAAATGTAAAATTAATAATTAATATACATTAATGTGGTTTTGTTTAGTTTTTGGC
>NC_029790.2:23582048-23589559 GCF_000816755.2 Arachis ipaensis | reverse complement strand
TTAAAAACTACTGAAATACAATTTTTTTTTGTCCTAATTCAACCCATGCAAAACAAAACTAAGAGAAATTTAATACAACACCCACTCCATGTTACTATATTACTTTTATATACAAAGTTAAACTCAAAAACTCACAACCTACACCAAAAAATTATAGCTGAAATAACATAATCTCTCTATCTTCATATAAAAGTTTTCGGATGGAGTCTCACTCTTAATTTAAAAAAAAAATCACAACCCACAAAAAAAATTCAATTCATTAAAACATAACATTTTACAAAAAACTCAACACACTAATACGCCTAAAAACGCTCAAGGCAATAATCATTATTAACTAAGATCAATATACAATTAACCCTAAATAATTATGAAGAGAGAAAAGGGGACGTGTCAATAGCCTCTGCAGAGCAACCTCTCCCTCCCTGCAACGAAGTCACACGCGTCACACTAAAATGGCGCCACCTACTTTCATCACATGAGGAACCAACTTTCTTTCCTCACCAGAGTATTGGCCCAATACTAAATATATGTTTACTTGTTTTTATTTTTTGAAAGGAATGTCTTTGGTAGAAAAAGAATAATTTGATCTTTAAAGAATTATGTAAAAATATTCTAAATGAATGACTTAGATTGCATATGTACTAAACTTGTTAGAAGTACTAATTTTGATCCAATATTAAATATATTTACAAACTGGTCCTAATATCTTATAATGACTGTTATTTTAGACTAATTAATGAATGATATTTTTTTTTTTTGGACTTTACCACATGGACCACACTCACTATCCTTTCAAACAGAAAGTCCAGACTCAATTACTATCCACTATCCAATAACATTACCCATGCCCTCTACAACTTCATCTTTCTACCTATTCGGCCCACTGTCTTTTAGGATTGGTCAAGACTCACGTGTATATGTTTTCGCTCTGCTAAGGGAGCTCTTCTTCTCTCAATAGGAGAGTCATCCAAGAACTACAGGTTCTTCCCCAATAGGGAGTCCTTACATCCAGCACCAATATCCACAAATATCTTCTTATCCTGTCCTTTCTCAAACCTCAAGAAAAATTGCAAAATACAACAAGAATATTGAACAGAACACATTATGAGCAATATAGAAGGAAAAGTAATCAAGCTGAACAAGCCTGGAGAGCTAGGATATAAGAAAGAGTGCTTGAATGTGGTGGGTAAGATAATAAGTGACAAGGAGATAAGCTTTAAAACATGCAAAAACGCTCTTCTCGGAATATGGGGAAATCCACAAGGTGTAGCAGTCACCGATATAGGTTCGAAGAAAATGTTGTTCAGCTTCAAAGATAGAAGGAGAGGGCTGCAGATCATGCAGAATGGGCCATGGAATGTCAGAGGAAATATGGTCAACCTTAGATTATGGAGGGAGGGTGAATCAGTGTACGAAGTAGATCATGGCTTCATGGAGTTTTGGATCCAGATACATGGCATCCCACACGATTTCATGGATAAAGAGACAGGTATACTCATTGGAGAAATGCTGGGAGTGTTGGCTGAGGTTGAGGATCCAAAGATGGATGGAGTGCTGAGGAGACCATATCTGAGGATCAGAGTTAGCATCGACATCACCAAGGCCCTATCTACAGGGTTCTGGTTAGACAGAGAGGAGTTACCACCGTTGTGGGTCTTCTTCAGGTACGAGAGGTTGCCGGACAGTTACTGCTTCAATTGTGGAATACTAGGGCATGAAAAGAAGACATGCAAGTACCCAACAACCATGGCATGCTGGGATACCACCAAAAGAAAGTATTCACCAGGTCTGGGTGTGGGTCAAGGCAGACCAGTTTCAACCGTGGGAGGAGGCAACTCAAGACAACAAGGATGGAGTGAGGACGGTGAGGAGGGGGCGCGTGAGCAACGAAATATGGACAGGGAGAGTGAAGAGAAGAAAAACTCTGAGGAGAGCAGGATAAGGGATGAGCAGGCACAGCAGCGGAAAATCAGGGAGAAAAGTGTCTGGGAAAACCAAACAGGGAGAGAGGAAGAGATGGCTGAACCAGAGGAGCAGGTAGAGAAAGTACCAAAAATTCCTGATTTTCAGGGAATTAGGGAAACGGAGCCAGAGTTAGGAGTTGCATACAAATTGAAAAATTTCATTGAGGAGATAAGGGAAAGGAAAAATGAATGGGCTAATAAAAATAAGGCACAAAAAGGAAAACAAATTATAGAGATACAAGGGCCAAGGGAGATGGGCCCAACAAAGGAGATTGGGGCCAAAGAAGGGGTAAATCCTGTTCAAGCAAGGATGGGGATGGGAATTGGGCAGAAACAATATTATACAATTGAGGAGGGGGAGGTGAATAGCTATAGAACTGCTGAGTGGACATTGGGCCTGGAAAAGGAAGGAGGAAAAGAGACAATAGGCCAAGAATTAAGAAGGCTTATGCTAGCAAAAAACAAAGATATACAAGCGCAGGATGGCAGAGTACAGGGGAAGAAAATACAAACATTGTCAAAGTGTGGAATGGAGGGAGACATACTAAAGAAGCCAATTGAAGAAACACAGAAGGAAAACAATGAAGTGGGGGGTCAGCATATATTCCAGGGCGAGAATTTTTACTATGTGGAGCTCGCAAGTGATGAAGATCAAGAGGTAGGAAAGGAGGCACATGCAGATTGGGAAACTCAACTAGCTGGAAAAGAAGCTGAATTTAAAGAGGAAGCGGGAGTTCATACAGGTGCCACTACTAACACAAAAGGAATGGAAAGAGGAGCATGATGACAAGGAAATCAAGAAATTGAAGAACAACAGAGCTGTTCTGAACATAAGAGAGCATCAGTTAGCAATGCAGGATTCTGAACTCTTTAAGGGAGGACAAATGGCTGAGGAGGCGGGCCTTAACATGCCCCAACCTCAGCCATGAGTATAATTAGCTGGAATTGTCGGGGAATAGCGGCGGCCCCGACAATCTCTGAATTATATAACCTATGTAAAAAAGTAAAGCCGCTAATAGTGTTTTTAATGGAAACTAGGGCCAGTAAAGAAAAAATGAATAGGATAAGAACGAAATTGTATTTTGACAATATGTTTTGTGTAGAACCCCGGGGACTGTCCGGCGGTCTATGTTTGTTTTGGATATCTAATATTAGTATGAATATTTACGAGTGGTGTGACAACTATATTAAAGCCAATATTAACATCAATAATGATTTGAAATGTCAGGGTATTTTTGTGTACGGGAATCCAGTTTTTCAGAAGCGGAGGAAGCTATGGCAAGAGCTAACGATAAGTAATATGAACAAGGAGGAACCCCAAGCTTACATGGGTGACTTCAATGATATTTTAAGTCAAGATGAGAAGGTAGGTGTCCATCCTCAACCAAAAAACTGTTTAGAAACTTTTAGAAAATTTGTTGATGATAATGGCTTAATGGATGTTGACAGTTCGGACCATTGTGCACTTATTTTAGAAACTCAACCGCGAGGACGGATAAAAAAAGAGTTCAAGTTTGAGGCTTTTTGGGCAGATCACGAGGAATGCAAAGAAGTGATCAGGAATAGTTGGCAACAGGATGAGGGAAACAGGAATTGCTGGAATCAATTCATAAGGAAAAGAAACAGATGCAAAAGGGAGCTAATCGAATGGAGTAGACGAAAATTCAAGAGAGCAGACAAAGAAATAGAAAGAATGAAAACAGAGTTACATAAGATCCAAGAAGCTGATTTGATGGACAGAGACCAAGGAAGAGAGAAAGAATTGAAGATCAAAATATCAGAACTTTGGAAACAAGAGGAAAAATATTGGGGTCTCAGATCAAGGCTGAAATGGCTAAAGTGGGGCGATAGGAATACTGCCTTTTTTCATGCATCGACCATCCAAAGAAGAATCAGGAACAGAATAGATAGAGTGAAAGATGGAACGGGTCGGTGGATACAAGGGGAAGCAAACATAATGAGGCTAGTAGAAAGGCATTATACCGAATTGTTTGTTTCGGAAGGGGAGAGAAACATGGAAGAGTGTGTAAAAGACATTCCAAGGAGAGTCACTAGGGAGATGAATGAGGAGCTCATGGCTAACATTAATGAGGAGGAAATAAAGGAGGCAGCATTTAGTATGGGGGGGTTAAAGGCTCCAGGGCCAGATGGTTTAAACGGGTTATTTTTTCAACAACACTGGGATATTCTGAGTAAAGATATTTGTGCACTAGTGAAGCAAATTTTTGAAGACGGCGTTATACCGGAGGACCTAGGGAAAACAACGGTTGTTTTAATTCCTAAAGTAAGTCGGCCGGAAAGCCTCAACCAACTCAGACCGATTAGTTGCTGTAACTTTGTATATAAGATCGTAACAAGAGTCTTGGTGGGAAGACTAAGTAAAGTACTTGATCTCATCATTTCCCCAGTCCAGAGCGCTTTTGTTAAAGGAAGACTCATACAAGATAATATAGTTATTATGCAGGAAGCTTTTCATAAGCTAAATAGGAAAGGAAACTTGGGAAGTCAAGATCTAGCCATAAAATTGGATATGAATAAGGCCTACGATAGACTGGAATGGAGCTTCTTGCAAAGGGTTATGGAAGAGTTTGGTTTCAGTAGTGAGTGGGTGAGGTTGGTGATGAGCTGCGTGAAAAGTGCTACTTACAGATTTAAAATAAATGGAAACCTGTCAACCAAGATCTACCCACAGAGAGGTCTCAGGCAGGGAGATCCTCTATCACTCTACTTATTTATCCTGGTGGCTGAAAGCTTCACTGTTCTCATGGAAAAGGCGATGAGTGATAAGCTTATTTCTGGAATTAAACTTGCACCTTCTGCACCGGTTATTACTCATTTGTTATTCGCTGATGACTGTATAATTTTTGCAGGTGCGCAGGAAGAAGAGATTTATCAGCCCATTCAGATTCTAAATAAATATACCGAAGCATCAGGCCAGAGAATCAACACTGAGAAGTCTGGGTTGATATTTGGTAATCAAGTATCTATTCAAAAAAGGGTTAATATAGAGGAGATCACCGGAATGGCATCGTGGGAGGATCTTGGGAGATACCTAGGGTTACCAGCGAGATGGGGCAGGTCCAAAAATAAGGCCTTAGAATGGATAAAGGAGAAGATACTAGATAAGATGCAAGGATGGAAAGAGAAACTATTAAATCAAGCAGGAAAGGAGGTTTTGATAAAGGCGGTAATACAAGCGATTCCAACCTACGCTATGAATGTCATCAAATTCCCCAAATCTTTTTGCAAAAGCATTGAAGCAGCAATTGCGAGGTTCTGGTGGACAAATAATGGAAAGGAAAGGTCCATTCATTGGAAAGGGTGGTCAAATTTGACAAAGTGCAAACTAAATGGAGGATTGGGGTTTAAGGATGTAGAATGCCAAAACATTGCGCACTTGGCGAAACAAGCATGGAGATTACTAAAGGAGGAGGATGCAATCTGGGCTAAGACACTAAAGGCCATTTATTATCCAAATTGTAGCCTGTGGGACGCCGAAGAAGGAAGGAACGCGTCATGGATATGGAAGAGCTTGTTGGAAGGGAGAGACTTCCTTAGAAGGAGAGGTAGATGGAGCGTAGGGAGTGGAACAGAAATTGACATTTGGAAAGACAATTGGGTGATGGGAATGAACAAGCTGGGGAGACATGGCGAAGGGCAACCCAGAAGGGTCAGCGAGTTGATAAAAGAGGGTGAGGGTTGGGACGCGAACAGAATTCAGGAGTTATTTTCGGAGAACATAGCTGATTTAATTAAAAGAATACCCATAAGTTTGATTAACAAGAAAGATCATTTTGTATGGCCGGATAGATTGGATGGACAATATTTAGTGAAATCTGGATACTATTCTGCGAAGGTGGAGAAAGATACAAAGGAGGAGATAAAACAAAGCAAAGCCTCAACAAGTCAGAATGTTAGGGAGGTGTGGGAAACTATTTGGGGATTACCAGTGCCACAAAAGGTAAAGATGATCTTTTGGAAAGCAGCTCATAATATATTGCCAGTGAACGTTAATTTGTATCAGCGTAGATGCGCAGTTAAACCATCATGCACCATATGTCAGGCTGAGAACGAAACAGTCGAACATGCATTACTATTGTGTCCGTGGACTAGGGTAGTTTGGTTCGGTTCTAGCCTTCAAATTGCGCCTACAGCCAACAATGTTTCATCTTTCGAGAAATGGATGATGGATACAGTTCGGAAGATAAAGAGCGGGACAGGGAAGGAACAGGACAGAATATTGTGTAAACTGGGAAGTGTTTGTTGGTGCATATGGAAGGCAAGGAATCAGCACATTTACCAGCAAATAAGAATCAATCCAAAACAGGCAATTATCAACGCAGAACAGCTAGCAACAGATTATCACAATACAACAAGGAGTCGCAGCACAGACAACACATCAAGAGCAGATAGGAGTGGTGAAAGGAAGAGGATTACCTGGAGGCCCCCGCCACAAAACAGGCTGAAGGCGAATACTGACGCGGCTTTCCATAGGGAATCTGGCATCGCAGCTGCAGCAGTCGTCGTCAGAGATTGGCAGGGAAAGATCATTACTGGAACAACATCAAGGTTCATCACAAATTCAGCAATAGCAGCAGAGGCTCAGGCATATAGAGAGGCACTTATTCTGATTAGGAATTTACAAATGGACAACTGCTTAATTGAAACTGACTGTTTACCTTTGGTTCAAGCCATCAAGGCTAGAATGCCGATAGCAGAAGCGGATGCTATCATCAGAGACATTTTCCAGCTGCTGGACGAGACTCCGGACGTGGGAGCTACCTGGACTCCAAGGGAAGGCAATAGTGTAGCTCACCAACTGGCAGCAATGGCAGCAGGGAATGAAATCAGGAGGCAGTGGATATTTGATCCTCCTAATCAAATCAGGAACACAATCAGAATAGAAGCTGGATTCGCAACTCATCAGCACAATCAGCAGATTCATAAACAATTAAAAGGGGTCTCAGGTCCTACTAACCATCAAGGGTACCAATCAGAAAATGGGTTACCTGAGAGGGAGGAAATGGATTTACCTGAGACGGTGGAAAACCGGAACATGCAAGAAGATGTTGGGGGAGAGCAGCTTCAACCCAGTGCGTCACGGCGGCCAAATACAGAGGGGGTTAACCGTATTGGTGAAACCTGGAGGGCAGGTCGAGTGGGGAGCACTGAGGGTCCTGGCCCGATGCGGGATGCTGCAAGGCAGAGGGTCACAAAGGCAGAAACATACTGGCCAGAATTTCCAAGGAGGATTCATCAACAGCGGCGGCAGCACCGGGCTGGGGAGGAGAAGCGTGTAGACAGAAGATGGCGGGACGTCCCATTGCAGAGAGGAACTGAGGTTACAAAACGGGAAGAATGCTTCAGCCTTCAGATTCATGCATCAGCTAGGCCTGGCAAGGAAGATCCGACGATGACAGCAACACCTAACAGAGAGGGACGCGAGGAGGACGACATAGTGGTAGGGTCGGGCACGAGGGAAAGCGGGTAATGAGGCGAATCGGGTTCTGGTTGTTGGGCAGGGTCAGATCTCTGGCCCATAGCCCC
>NC_029790.2:23574732-23581882 GCF_000816755.2 Arachis ipaensis | reverse complement strand
CTTCCAAATATGTGAAAGTATGATTTTAGTATTGTTAGAATATAATTAGAATCAATTAGTATCAATTAGTATTATTTAATATATCTAAATATTTATTTTAGAAAATTACGTCGTTATTATTACGATTCTCTTAGTACCTATAAATACTTTTTTTATATTGAATCATTTTATACAACTTGAATAGACACACAAATCATTTCTTCAGTTTAGTCTCTTGTTTCTAACATGGTATTAAAGTCATGGTATTCTCCTTGAAGAGGATATGTTGTTTTTCTTGCGGTGAAATTATTGTAGTTTTTGTATTTTTTTTCTATGTCATTCTTCTTTTCTTTTTATCACTCATTTGATGTTTTTTCACGTTACTGACTAGCCTATTTTCTCTATCTTATGTTTTTTCGAGTCGAATGATCAAACACCATTGTCATCCGCTGCTTACCTATTCTCATGAAAAAATCATATAATTTTCGCTCTCTTTTAATCTCGTGGTATTCCGTATGCGTTTCGTCTTTGTTTCGTCTGCGTTTCTTTGTGGCAGTTCCGTTTGCGTTTCTTTCCGGCAGTTCTATGTGCACTTTCTTCAGATAGCAGCAGTTTCGTCTGCGCTTTCTTCCGGCAGTTTCGTCTGTACCCATTTTATCAGTTTATGCAGTTTTTTTTTCCCTTATTTCGTTGTTTTAAAGTTATCACTTGAGTTTGAGGGGATGTTAGAATATAATTAGGATCAATTAGTATTATTTAATATATCTAAATATTTATTTTAGGAGATTACGTCTTTATTATTATAATTTTCTTATCTACAAATACCTTTTTATATTCTAGAGTATATACCCATTTTGGTCCTCAAAGAATTTTAAACTGGACACTTTAGTCCCCAATTAAAATTAATTAGTCGATTGGTCCCTAACAATTAACTCCGTCAGTCATTTAGGTCCTTAGCTCCGTCAACTCTAACGGAAGACAAAATGGTCCCTGAAAACTCTAACATGGGACAAAATGATCCCTGACAACTCTAACAAGGGACAAAATAATCACTGACCCCTTTATTCGAAAACGACACTGTTCTTTCCCAATTTTCATCATATCTCGCATAATCCTAACATTCATACTCTCCTTCTTCATCTTCACAGTCTTCTTTTCCATCTTTTCCTTCCTCCTCTTTAGCTCAAAGATTAAGCCATGGTGTAATTGTCACACGTGTCGCACCTACTTCAATATGTCATGGACCACACACTTCCTAAATCTTTGTGACTAGTACATCCACCTCCTCTGTACTTCATCCACCAAAAGCATCCACTTCCATGTCTTTGATAACATCACCTCCAACACCGACAACGTCCACAACATCTTCAAGACCAAGTTCCACAACTATTCCAAGGGCACACCTTTCTCCACTCTCCGGCAAGCAACATAGATTGTTGGACATTAGGATATCATGAGAAGATTCTCCTTCGACGTCATATGCAAATTCTCATTTGAAATAGACACCGAGTGCTTCATTCCTTCTCTTTCGGAGTCTTAACAAATGACTTGCTGTCTGGATTCATGGGATCCATCGAAGACGACATCTAGTTGAGAGACATAGGCATTAGTTTCCTGAGTATAAATTGGTTGAGAACAAGTTGAGGATTTTTTTTCTTTTTTTTAGATAATTACATCTCCACCCAATTCCAAACAAAGTGGGCATAGTTCCAAAAAAATAGTAACAAAAACAGAGCAATAACTACAAAGAAAACATAAAAACTAGCATAAAAAGCAAACAGTGAGCAAAAGAATATAATGATTTTAGCTCCTCCAAAGACACTTCAAGATGAACCCGATCTTATACAACATCAAATCATGATCATTCTCCTTCCAACTTTTACTCTGCAAAATTATTGTCCTTTTTCATAGATCAGTAAATCATGCATCAAAAATCAACTTCATTTGTCTTCTTATTTTCCTTAGACTTGATATTTATACTCATAAGTACATCAATTACTCCTATATTGTCGATTTGTCGATCTTCGATTTGTGCATTCTACAACTTCCTCCTTTAACTTCTCTAATACCAACACTCCATTATTAAAGACAATGTTATTTCTATATCTCCATATGCACCATATTACAGAAAAAAAATAACACCATCCACACTTTCTTCATATCTTTTTTTATCTTTCTATCTATCCATCCACACCTCAAAGCATTCTTTGGTGGTTCCTGGCCAAACCCAAATCACACTCCAATCCACCAAGATTGATCCCCACAACTTCCATATACGATCACATGAAAAAGCAAGTGATGTACCGTCTCCAATCTATCCTTATATAAGACACAAAAGGATTCCGCTTCTGGTACAATCTTAAACTTACATAATCTATCTCTAGTATTCAATCTTTCTAAAATTACAAATCACATCAGCAACTCAACCCGTGGAGGATTTTTTTTTCTTGTGAACATTAAATTTATAGAGTGTGCATTATATAGTTTGATGTTACAGTGTTAGACTGTTAGTGTTATGCGAGATATGATGGAAATTGGGAGAGAACAGTGTCGTTTCCGAACCGAGGAGATCAGGGACCATTTTGTCCCCTGTTAGAGTTGTTAGGGACTATTTTGTCCTCCGTTAGAATTAACAGAATAAAGGACCTAAATGACTGACGGAGTTAATTGTTAGGGACCAATCGACTAATTAATTTTAGTTGGGGACTAAAGTGTCCAGTTTAAAATTCTTTGAGGACCAAAATGGGTATATACTCTATATTCTATCATTAGATACAACTTAAATAAACACACAAATACTTTCTCCGATTTAGTCTCTTATTTCTAACGGCTATGGGAGGCTCACTTCTTCTCTCATGCTTCTGATGGGTCTAGAAAAGACGCATCCACCTCTTATAGGCATCTGGTCACTCATTCCCTGGTTAGCTGTCGATGTGTGGCTAGTTCTGTTGAGCTTTGCTCCGCTTCTTATTCTTGCACTTGCGCATGCATATTCTTCTTTTTATTCACTTGCAGCATCTAGCCTTTCTTTGAAAGCAATTACCATGTCTTATACAAAGACGTCTTCGCATGGTCTTATGAGGATATGCCTAGGTTAGGGTTAGACACTGACATGGTGGTCCACAATTTTCCGCTTAGACCGGAATGAAAGCCAGTTAAACAGAAGTTGAGGAGGATGAAAATACCCCCTGTGATAATTTTGTGAATCGGTCTCTCTATTTTTCATATTATCTGATTCTTTAAAGTCTAGACGATACTTTCTCCACCGGAGAAAGCCCCTTCTTTGAATAGTGGCGACTCACGGGCGATGAGTTGTGTAATCTGAAGTGAGGATTTGCAGTAGTTTATCCTGCTTGAGTTGTTGTTACTTGCCACCAAAAACTCACTAACTCATAAATAACCATCTTTGCCTAAAATGCCTTCACTTTCACGCCATGCATAGCTGCTGCTTCTGCTTCGGCTTCATCTTCTTCATCTGTATCACACCCATTCTGCAATTCCCACCCACATATTCATAATTCTTACTTCCCAGGTCGGTGATTTCATCTTTCTCTTTCTCTGCTCTATGCTTAAAACATGAAATTCTTGTCTATAATTGTTTCTGACTGTGCTGATAAGCTATGCCCTGCTGAAGCGTGTCTCTGTAGCTTGTGTGCGTCTTTGTGCTTAGAATATCGATATGCTATTTAGTTACTTGGGATATGAATCGAACAGTGTTTTCTTCGTTAGTCATGATGTGATTGAGCTCATAATTTATCATTACTTTGAATAATTTGACTTTCAAGAATTTTGTCATATTCGAATAAGGCTCTATATGTATTGGTTCCAGCATCAAAATGTCGTCGTCGAGGCCAAGCCAATCAAAGCTCCATCCAAACTCTGAGGAGTCCGGTAGTTCCTTTGACAACTCGAATTCGGTGCGGTTGTCTTCCGGTACAGCCAGTGGAGAAAACCAGCCAAGGTGTGACAGGGTTACAACAGCTTATCTTCATCATATGCAGAAGGGGAAGTTCGTCCAGCCCTTTGGGTGCTTGCTAGCTTTGGATGAGAAGACATTTAGGGTCATTGCATACAGTCAGAATGCATCTGAAATGCTTACCATGGTTAGCCATGCTGTCCCAAGTATTGGTGATCACCCTGCTCTTGCCATTGGCACCGACATTCGGACTATTTTCACGGCCTTAAGTGTTGCTGCTTTGCAAAAGGCCCTTGCAGTTCCGGAGGTTTCACTCCTTAACCCCATTCTAGTTCATTGCATGACTTCTGAGAATCCCTTCTATGAAATTGTCCATCGTGTTACCGGTAGTTTGATCATTGATTTTGAGCCTGTTAAGCCTCATGAAGTTCCCATGACTCGGCCAGAGCGCCCAATCTTACAAGCTTGCAGCGAAAGCAATAACTAGATTGCAGTCTTTGCCCAGTGACAGCATGGAAATGCTTTGTGACACCATGGTTCAAGAAGTTTTTGAGCTCACGGGTTATGACAGGGTGATGGCTTTAAATTTCATGAGGATGATCATGGGGAAGTAATTGCTGGGGTTGCAAAGCCAGGCCTTGAGCCATATCTGGATTTGCACTATCCAGCCACTGATATTCTCCAAGGTCCATATGATAGTTGATTGTCATGCAAAGCATGTGAAGATGAGTTTCCATTGATTTAACTTTGTGCGGTTCAACTTTAAGAGCTCCTCATAGTTTCCACTTGCCACTTGCAATATATGAATTCAATTGCTTCCCTAGTTATGGCAGTTGTGGTCAATGATCATGAAGATGGGGATGGCTCTGATGTTGCTCAGCCACAAAAGAGAAAGAGACATTGGGGTTTAGTAGTTTGCCATAACACTAATCCAAGGTTTGTTCCCTTTCCTCTAGGGTATTGTGAATTTTTGGCTCAAGTATTTGCCATCCATGTGAATAAGGAATTAGAGTTAGAATATCAGATTGTTGAGAAGAACATCCTGCGCACGCAGACACTCTTGTGCAATATGCTAATGCGAGATGCACCCTTTGGTATTGTATCACAGAGCACTAATATAATGGATCTTGTGAGATGTGATGGAGCAACACTCTTGTATAGAGACAAGGTATGGAGATTAGGTGTGGCTCCAAGTGAATCTCGCATAAGAGAGTTAGCTTTATGGCCCTCTAAGTGCCATAAGGACTCCACGGGTTTGAGTACAGATAGATTGTCTAATGCAGGCTTCCCAAGAGTTGCTGCTCTTGGTGACGTTGTTTGTGGAATGGTAGCTGTGAAAATTTCTTCCATGGACGTAGTTTTCTGGTTTAATCACACACTGCTGCAGAAATCAGATGGGGTGGTGTAAAGCATGAACCTGGTGGAAGGGATGATCCTACAAAGATGAGTCCAAGATCATCATTCAAGGCTTTCTTGAAGTTGTGAAGCGAAGGAGCTTACCATGGAAGGACTATGAATAAATGAGATTATGGATATAAGAACACAAGCTATTGATACAAGACTAAATGGTTTGAAGATTGAAGGGATGCAAGAACTACAAGCAGTGACGAGTGAGATAGTTCGATTAATTGAAACAGCTTCAATGCCAATTTTGGTAGTTAATATTGATGGTATGGTCAATCGATTACAAGAACTGCAGGGTATTTTTTTTTTCTATTCCCTTTTGGCCATCCATGAATGTTGCATTGATGAAGAATTAACAAAAAGATACCTACAATCTCAGACTTTCCATATTCTCTATAGATCATTTATTTATTTGTTTTCTTACTTCGTAATTAGGTAAAGAAGAAAAGAATTTTCAATTTGAGATCAAAACACATGGTGAGAAGACAGTCATGGACAAATTCACTCAAATTGAAGGTAGCATAGGGCGACTGTACAGAACCCGAACCCACTGATCCCCCCAATATTTGGCACGAATGAATTTGGCTGGTGTTGTGAACGGAATTCAGCCATGACAAAGATAACTGGATGGAAGAAAGATAATGTGATGGATAAAATATTTGAAAAATAAATTAAAAAAAAAAGGGAACAAAAACAATTTGAATAAACTACTAAAATAGTACTTGAAAATTTGATAAAATAAATCCTAAAAAATACTAATGACAAATAAGTCTTCGAAATATTTAAGAATACGACAAAAAAAATTAGATATTAAATATATATTCTAAAAAACAATTTTAAATATCAAATTTGGATGAAAATTTTTGCAATTATTATTAGAAAAATAAGATATTATCTTTAAAATTTGATAATTTTTTGTCAAGTGAATTTTTTAAATAAATCTTAAAAAATACTAATGACAAATAAATCTTTGAAATATTTAAAAATACGACAAAAAGAATTAGATATTAAATATATATTCTAAAAAACAACTTTAGATATCAAATTTGGATGAAAATTTTTGCAATCATTATTTGAAAAATAAGATATTATCTTTAAAATTTGATCATTTTTTGTCTAAGTGAATTTTTTTATTGTGAATTACCACATTTTTTTAAAAAATAAAAAGAAAAATCTAAAGATCAAATTTTGCTTCAATTTTTTTGTGCACTTTCTAAATATTTATTCAAATATTACCACAAAAATTTAGATATAATGAATAAGTCATTTACTAAATATGCAAGTTTTTTTTGTTACTTACAAAAAATAAAATATTTATTGGTTCTTTTTGTTATATTTTCAAATTATTTAGAGACTGTTTTATCGATAACATCTTACATGGACTTTTTTGTCAATGGCTGAATCTTTTGAATATTAAATTGATAGTTAACCCAAATCAATTTTGCTAGTGTATTTTTTAAGGTTTAATTACTCTGTTGATTCCTATAGTTTCATCAAAATTTTAATTAGGTCCCTATACTTTTTTTTCTTTTCAATTAAGTCCCTATACTATTTTTAATTTTGTAATTATGTCATTTTCACGTGAAAAATATTAAAATTAATAGAATATTTATCTCAAAAAATATGTGGTCAAAAATCTAATTAGGTTCTTAATTATGGGTACTTTCAATTTGCGGAGAAATATTTAGTTAACTTTAACAATTTTTACACTAGAAATGATTTAATTACAAAATTAAAAATAATGTAAGAACCCAATTGAAAGGAAAAAAATATATAAGAACCTAATTGCAAATTTGGTGAAACTATAGAAATCAATAGGATAATTAAACTTTTTTTAACAACCAACTCGTA
>NC_029790.2:23567490-23574671 GCF_000816755.2 Arachis ipaensis | reverse complement strand
ATTATTTTTATAACATTTAATAAATAAACAAGTGAATCAATATTGACACACTAGTTAAAAAATATTATTTGGTATGTAAGATCCAAGTCTTAGCTTTTTTTTTTCTTTTGTCACTAAGCCTCGTACAGCTGTAGCAAGTCTTCTTGCAAGTCTTCTTCTACTGTTGGACTCGTTAGATTTATGTCCAGTTTGGATAACCAACTTAATTAAGTTTCTTTTGATAAAATAACTTAAACAATAAATGACTTTGTTAAAAGTAATTTATAATAAATTATTTTGTGTTTGGATTTTTAACTCTAAAAGTGCTTATTTTATAGAAATGTGATGAAAAGTAGAAGTATTATGAGAAAAGTCATTTTTTTTTTAACTTCTCTATAAACTCCTAAATAACTTCTTAAAAAGTTGCAATTTGATTTTAAAAATTACACTAGACATTAATACTAGTACTTTTCATAAGTCAAAAATTAAAAAAAAATACTTCTAAAGTTTCCAGACGGGCCCTTATTAATTTGGACTGATAGGTGAAGAATTACTCCTTGATTATGACTTTGTTTTAAACTTTAAAATCATGATCTTAACCAAACAAAAAAAAATTAATCATGACAAAAAAAGAACCAAATTATGGGGAGACGAGAATAGCCATTTAAGTATGAAACAATGTGGCACAAGAAGCAAAGTACCGGTTAAATGGAGACCTCTACCACAGAGCTGGCTCAAGTTGAATACAGATGCGGTCTTCTCAAACGTAACCAAAACAGGTGCAGCAGCTGCAGTGATCAGAGACCACCAAGAAAACGTTCTAGGAAGAACAGTTAACAAAATCACAGCTCAATCAACGTTGTCAGCAGAAGCACAAGCGATTAGAGAAGCTATAATCCTGGCCAATAACCTAGGAATTCAAAAGGTTACCATTAAATCAAACAATCAAGTGCTAGTTCAAACTCTCAAAACAGGAAGTATAATCTGGGAGGTAGACCCAATAATCCAGGACATCAGAACAATCCAAAGAAAAAAGGTCAAATTGCGGTTTTACCTGGATGCCTCGTGACAGAAACAAGCTGGCGCACACATTGGCACAGTTAAATTACCAGAACCAGCTTCTCAATTCATGGACTACTAATCCCCAAGCTCAGGTAGCAGACATTATCAAAAAGGAGAGGTCGGGGATCCCCCATTTTAGTCCCGTCCAATCCTTTTGAGTGCAACCCAGCGATGGGTTCAAAAGCCAAAGACCAGAGTTGGAAACAAAGTTCTCCAGTCGCATCGTTCTGTAATCAAGGATGGAACTCGCAGCCATGAGCCTGTAATGCTCATCCGTGGGATTAGATTGTCATTGGAACCTGAGAATCCTTGTACCTAACCAAAGCAATGCATCACTTTTGGAATTGCATCCTTCTCCCTGACAGGCGAGCCATCTCCTTCATCTTGCACAGCAGTAGCCAAAGTAGCATTGATTCACCATTGGTACCATTTCGGAATCAGCTATAGAAAGAGAATGAAAGAATTTGGGGAGTGAGCGTAGTTGATGCGGGAAGCACATATTGAAAATTGAATGGAATTGGGCATAGTTGCATGGGGGGCACAATTTGAAAATGATCAAAGCTAACAGGGAGACATAATTTGTTTGAGGGAGAGCGGGTTTGGGTGGGTATTGGGTTTGGTTCCTCTTCGGTGTGGTCGGGTTGCGCGGTTCTCACCAAGTCCAAAAAAAAAAAGTATGAAACAATGTGGAGTATCCACCTTGAGTTTGAAACTTTTTGTCAAGATGAACTAGAATGATCAGGGCCAATTGGGACCAACCTTAAAGGATGTTGCTAGCAAGCTCTTAAAGTGGAATAGAGACGTTTTTAGCCACATCGAAAAGACTAAAATTAGGCTTCTAAACAAAATAGGATAAATATAAAGATCACCCAACTATGGTTCAAATCGCCATCTTGACAAACTAGAGAAGAACCTTAATAAGGAGTTACAGAAAATCTTAAACAAGGAGGAGGTTATGTGGATGCAAAAGCCTCGAAAGGTTTGAATTGTTAAGGAAGATCGGAGTACTTGATATTAGCACACCAAAACAATCACTACAAGAAGAAAGAATTGCATTATAAAGTTGAAAGGCCTCTTGGGAGAGTGGATAGAAGATGAAGCAGAATTAGCGAAACATAGAGTAGAATTTTACAACAATCTCTATGAGGAAGAGGGAAGCATCTATGATTAAATCAACACACGCAACAATACCCTCCTATCAATGCAGAAAAATATATTAGCTCTACCATTCCAATAGAGAGTGGGATTAAGCGAGCCAAATTCAACATAGATTCCCTAAAGGATCCTAGGCCAAATGGGTTTCTGTCCTTGTTCTACAAAGATAACTGGAAGACTATTAAAGGGAGTGTTATTCACTAATGAGAAAAGTTTGGTTGGATCCTAATCTGATTGAACATATAAATAAGACTTTGATCGCCCTCATACCCAAAATATAGATGCCAGAGCACATATCTCAATTTTGTCCTATTGCATTGTGCAATGTTTGCTACAAATGCATGACTCAAATCTTAGTAGAAAGAATAAAGCTAGCTTTAGAGAACCGGATCATCCCTTATCAATCTAGTTTTGTACCTAGTCGAAGAATCCAAGATAACATTCTTATTGCAAAAGAGATCACACATATAACGAAGAAAGTCAGGAAAAAAGAGGTTTTATGGCAATAAAATACGATTTCAAAAAAGCATATGATAATCTAAGATGAGAGTTTTTTCAGGATTGTCTTAAAGAGTTTGGGATTCTAGACTATCTCAGCAAGATCCTTATGACTTGTATCTCTATAGTCACTTATAATGTTCTTTGGAATGGAACAAAAACAAATGATTTTACTCCTTCAAGAGATATTAGACAAGAGGAACCAATATCCCCTTACCTCTTTGTCATAGTTATGGACAAGCTCTTTCAAGCTATAAAGGACAGCGTGGAGGAGCTAAGATGGAAGCCTATCAGAGTTGGTCAGAATAGACTAGCCATTTTACACCTCCTTTTCGCTGATGATTAATTGATTTTACGGAGGTTAACATGGAACAGATGGAGAACATAGAGAGAACTATAGATTGATTTTGCAGTGCATCAGGACTAAAAATTAGCGAGGCCAAAAATCACCATTGTTTTCTCGAACAATGTCAAAAGAAAATAAAGGAAAACTATTAAAAGAAAATGCCATTTTCAAGAGCAGCAATGTCTAAGGAGATACCTAGGAGTCAAACTCACAAACCAAAGGAAGGGCAAGAAAAGTTCAAAAATGTTTTGGATCGAGTCAAAGAAATTGCAAGGGTGGAAAGCTCAATGCCTTTCATTGGTTGGGAGAGTTACCCTAGCCAAATCAGTCTTGAGTTCTATAGTGAACTTTGAAATGCAACATTCCAAGGTGCATAACGGGATTTGCAAGGAGATAGAGAAATTACAGCAAAAATTCATATGGAGAGAAATGTAAGAGCAGAGAAAATTTCTTCACATCAGTTGGAAAACATTATGCCTCCCCAAAGAACAAGGACGACTGGGGTGCAGAAAATTACAAGTTGTTAATGAAGCTTTCCTCCTAAAAATTCACTAGAGACTAAGGATGGAGACTAAATCATTATAGGTTCAAGTCTTTTTTCATAAGTACAATAAAGGGGAGCCATTAAGGTAGGATATGGTCAGCAAAAGATCGAACTCAGCTCTATGAAAGAAACTTGCTAAATACAAAGGAAATTGGATGAGAAAATTGGGTAGGCCTTAGACATTGGGGAGCAAATTATCTTTTGGAAGGATGAGTGGATGAAAGGAGATGGAAGCTTATAAAGCTTGCAATAGTAACAGTTTCAGATACAGAGAAAAATCTCTCAGCAATACAATTTGTAAATAACTTAAGTGAATGGAATTTAAATCTACTCAACAAATATCTCCCTAAACAAATCGTTGAAACTCTAAACATCAGACCTGCTCCTCCTCTACTATGTTACATCTGTGGTTTTCAACTTCAGGCTTCAATTTTCTCAAGTATACAATACTGTTTATGGTTATCCTTTCAAAACTTGGCCATTGTGATTTTTGACTAATCTTCTTCCTTTCCCTTGTGATACTTTGATAGGTCCATGCTCATAAAAATCCAATGGCAGAAGATGTGGACTATTTTGCTGTTGCTAGGAGGAATGATGGCATAGTCGGTGCAGAGTTAGCTAACATAGTTGAGGTTGCTGCCATCAACATGATGCGGGATTCAAGGACTGAGGTAATATCTCCTATTGAAAAGGATTTAATACTCAGACCACCAATTGTAGCTTGCATACTTTTATTTACTACTTTTCATTGTGGCAGATTACTACTGATGACTTGTTACAAGCTGCACAAATGGAAGAAAGAGGAATGCTGGATAAAAAGGAGAGAAGCATGGAGACTTGGAAGCAAGTAGCTATTAATGAGGCTGCAATGGTTGTCATAGCTGTGAACTTCCCTGATCTTAAAAATATCGAGTTTGTATGGAATTTACACTATATCCACTTTGTAATTGACATAATCTCACCTTATCTGATTGATTGTTGGTAGAAAAAATTGACATTTTAGCTTTATGTTGCTTTTGATGCAGGTCACAATTGCTCCCAGAGCTGGTAGGGAATTAGGTTATGTGCGGGTGAAGATGGATCCTATCAAATTTAACGAAGGAATGCTCACGTATGGATTCTTTGCTTAGACCAATTAAACTGCATTACATTGCACTTTTACAGAATTGTGTTTAGAGCCTTTCATTGTTTCTCTAATTTGTAACTACTAATGTCATGCAGTCAATAATCTGTCCTAGATCATATTACCGTTCAACTAGCTTCCCGTGCAGCTGATGAAATTTGGTTTGGGAGTGATCAAATAAGATAAAATTTCCACTTGCTTTCCTTAAGTTTCCTCACTCCTTTTTATTTGCTTCATTGGTTCTTTTTGGTTGCTGTTTTAACTTGTTTTACAATATTTCAGTTGAGTACGATATGGGCCGAAACTGCAGACAAAGCGAGGTCTGCAGCAAGGATATTTGTTCTTGGTGGGCTTTCAGAGAAGCACCATGGAATTACCAATTTCTGGGTGGCAGACCGAATAAACGTATGGGTTCTCTCTCTCAAGATTTCTTTCATCTGGTGTACTTGCATGGCTCCATAAAACCAATACCTCCCAGCATTCTTGACCTTAGAGCTGCCAAGCACAGAAAATTCCAACAACTTCGTAATGATGAAAATCAGACAGCTTTAAAGAGCAACTCTTAAGAAATGCCACAACCAGTTTTGAGACTAGTTTACTTTATAGTCATATTTATTGTACCTTATTCCTGTAGCATACTGAAATCTGTGTTGATTTCCATTTGATTTCCTAATGAAAATTTTTTAATTGGACTATAGGATTTGCTTTTGCAGATTTAATTGGGAAATGTCAGTGCCGAGTGCCAACAAATACTCTGGTATGTAGCTCAAACCTCTTGTCTATTTGTATTCTCTAAACTCAAACTTGTCAAATATGTATAGGTTGCAATTTAATTATCTGGTCTTTGAATTTTATTCCATTGACTTTGCTATGATACTTTTAGCAATAGTTTTCTCTGCATGAGGTACCGAGGTTGAATGTTAAGGCAGTGGAATCTGATCCTGGTTTTTTAATTTCTTTCACTTTAAGCAAATAATATTAATACCTTTGTAACATGAGTCATAGGTTTATATAAAACATTGCTGTTTAAGTGTTTATCATTCAAATAAATAAAGTATGCAGAACAAGAAATCACCAAGTCCTACAATGTTTACAGTCAACATGGGACAAAGATAAATTCAAGTTCTAGTAAGACTGGACATTTTATGCGAAACTTGATTATGGAGATGTAAACCGTTCAACTCTGCCACCTTGATGAATTTGTCACCACGACAAAGTCAACTTTCAAATGACAGAATCTGGAGGTATTAATCCAAACATTTTCTGACACGTGGAATTCAACTTGAAAATAGTTAAGTGGGTTCCTGTTTCTATATATAATAAATATAAGGGCTAAATATAAATATATGGTCCATCGTATGTGGGTTGTGATAGGATTATTATAAATTTGTAATATGTGTTCCTTATTCTTTTAAAGAGAAATACAAGCTGGAATGTCTTATTGCATTTCATTTGTTTGATTGACTTAGTTCTTTCTTTGTTTAAATTTTAAATTAAACAAAATACGAAATTCTTTTTTCTTTTCCTTATTCTTTGTTAAGATTATCATGTGTTCATCCATCTTTCACATTTTTCGTTCCATTATAAGTGTGGTAGTATTTGTTGCACTTTCCAATGAAGGTTCTAAATTTAGTTTGATTTGGTAACCTTTTTTAAAAATGTATTTGTGTTTTTTAAAAATATAAATTTTTTATTTTATATTTGGTAAATAAAAAATATTATGTATTTATGCTGTTATTTTACCAAACGCAATTGTTGTTGCTTGTGTTTATTGAAAGCTATTTTTAATTTAATTTACCAAACATAAATATTACAATTTTTAAAATATTATATTTTAAAAATTATATTTTATAAACTATTTTTAAAAAGTAAAAAATTACCAAATTAAGTCTCATAGTATTTATCGTTTGGATCTCACTCGAATTCTGATAGCAAATATTTAATTCCTAACTCGCTATTTCAAGCATCAATGCATCATTACCTAATTACTTGGAATCTCCTTATTAAAATTCATTAATTTTGCATATTTAAACTAAGTTTATGCGTTTTCCAACTAGCTTACTAGAAAAAATGAAAAATATTTCAACTGTTTTTTTGGGCATTATTATTTTAATAAAAAATATTTTTTTAATAAAAAAATATATTTTTTATTTTTAAATGTGTTTGATAAATTTTTAGTAGTAAAAGTAAAAGCATTAAAAAAATAAAAAATTTTTTTTTTGAGAAGCTGTAATTTACATCTTTTTTTAAAAGATCTTTTTTTTTAAAAACAAAAAAGATGTTTTCATATTTTTTTATGTAATAAATAAACAAAAAAGTACTTTTATATCGTTATACCCAAATATAATTGATAAATAAAAAGATATTTTTGTATGAGATACCCAAACATAAAATTACTTTTATTTTTTTATAAGATCTTTTAAAAAAAGATAACAAAAAAAATTTTTTTTTAGAAGTTTATCAAAATAAGAACC
>NC_029790.2:23561690-23567122 GCF_000816755.2 Arachis ipaensis | reverse complement strand
AATATTTTTGTTCATACACAAAATATTTTTGTTAATATAATAAAATAATTAAAAATCAATTAAGTATGTAATGAAAACAAAAATATTATTTGTTTATTGTTACTGTTAAAAGTGTGAATCGAAAATTAAGAAAATAGAGATATAAATAGAAAAAGAGAAAAGAGATTATTATTGTTTAGACATTGATCAAGAATCAGAGAGTTTAACTCTCTTAGAATGAAGGAAGTAGTTTATATAAGCCAGCTTCTCATGCAGACTTTCAAACTAACTTCCTCACATGTCAGATCCTTTAATTAATGGAAACTGAATTCTAACTAACTTGAATAACAATTTATTATATCAGTGACATTTTTTCTTAAGTTGCTAATTTTGACACAAAATTGATAACTTACAACCTGAATTATACTGCATGAAAGGAACTGAACAGAGAAAAAATGAGAAAAAAAAGAAAAAATTACATACACTTGCACCAAATGATCATCATTACAATTAAAACGAAAAATGTCACTGATATAATAAATTGTTAACCAAGTTAGTTAGAATTCAGTTTTCAAGTTAGTTAGAATTCAGTTTCCATTAGTTAAAGGAACTGACACGTGAGTAAGTTAGTTCGAAAGTCAGTTTGAAAATCTGCATGAGAAGCTGGCTTATATAAGCTAGTTCCTTCATTCTAAGGGAGTTGAACTCTCTGATTCTTGATCAATGCCTAAGCAATAATAATTTCCTTTCTCTTTCTCTCTCTATATCTCTATTTTCTCAATCTTCGATTCACACTTTTAACATGGTGCGATGAGCCATTGCCATTGCAATGCAACTACATTCTCCTTCTAATTCATCTGTCTTTTTCTTCCATTCTCTTACTGATTTTCTTTCCTCTCTTCTCTTCAACTCATACAATAGAGATGATGAGAACGTTATCATCAATGCATGCTCCATTAGCTTGTTGATAAGTTCCGATCACGAGTTCTAGAGAAGAAGATTTTCGGCATCGATCACCTCAATTGCAAAGAACTTGTAACGATTTGATGGATTCGAACCCAATGAATCCGAGTTCCGTTACTTCAGGCCTCGATTTACATACAATAGCTACGATTGTAGCTCAGGTTAACGCGATTCAAGCAGTAAGCTTGCGTAGTTCAGTGAATCCGATTATGGATCCTTCCAGTCCCTTCTTTTTACACCCTGGTGAATATCCAGGTAACTCCTTGATCCTTTTAGTTCTAGATACCACAAAATATGGTTCTTGGTCACGTTCAATGCAAAGAGCACTAAAATCAAAGAATAAGCTGGGTTTTGTGGACGGTTCTTTACCGAAACCTACCGAAGATGATCTTGTGTTCCATGCTTGGGACAAATGCAACAATTTAGTAGTTTTTTGGATTACTCGCTCGCTAAGCCCAGAGATTGCAAATAGCGTACTTTGGAATGGAGTTGCTTCTGATATTTGGGATAAATTGAAGAAAAGATTCTATCATGGAGATGTATTCCGCATAGCCGAATTAGACGAAGAGTTGTTTTCGACGAGACAAGGAGATCTCACCGTCACTTCCTATTTTATGAAATTAAAAGGGATATGAGAGGAATTAAAAAATTTGCAGCCTGTCCTGCCTGCACATGTTCACCTACGTGCGCCTGTAGCCTCATCGGCATCTTGCGTAGTTATTGCCAAGATACATTTGTCGTAAGGTTTCTTAGGGGACTCAATGATCAGTACTCAACAGCAAGAACAAACATAATGATGATGAAGCCTTTACCTTCAGTTGATATTGCTTTTTCCTTCGTGCTGCAACAGGAAAGACAGCTTCTTGGGAATGATTCATTTGATTCCAAACCATTACTCAATGCCGTTGAGAGGCAAACCAATTATACACCTTCTCTCACTCCTCGAGGCCGAGGAAGGGATATTAGAGGTGGCAGATCTAATATAAAACAATGTTCCTTCAGTGACAAAACGGGTCATCTAGTTGATACATGCTATAAAAAGTACGGTATGTCTCCACACATCAAGCAAAGGATGATCCAATCTGCTAACAACATCACTGCTGAGATTGATGAGAATGAAGACAGTGACACTCTGGATTTGTACAAGGACAGTAACAATGCAGGTGTTTCTTTTACTTTGGAGCAAAAGGAAGCTATACTAGCCTTACTGCAACAGTAAGGAGCCACCAATCATCATAGTGTCAATCAGTTTTCATTGACCACAAATTTTCAGCCATCACAGACCTTTGCAGCAAATTTCATTGAAGGTAGATCACTTTTCTCACATAAACCTGCACCAATCAGGTCAACTTCCTGGGTCATTGACACAGGAGCAACAGTACATGTTACATTTACACTTACAATTTTTCACACTTATCAGTGGCATTCAATGCATAAGTCCATTTAGAATCAACTTACCAAACAAATGTATTTTAATTGCTACAATTTCAGGCACTGTCAAGATTTTTAATTCTCTATACTTAACCAATGTATTGTACTTATTTGACTTTGCTTTAAACCACATATTAGTTTCGAGTCTCATTAATTCAATCGATTGTCAATTTGTTTTTAACAAATTTAATTGTAAAATCCAGGACTATCATATAATGAAGAAGATTGGAGCAGCTGAGATCAATGGAAGTTTATACAAAATAGCATAGCCACACGATTCTCACTTAACGGCACATACATTAAGCATTGCAACAACAACACAATTAGTTTTAGAAACTGATCCCAATGTACTTTGGCACCATAGGCTAGGCCATGTACCATTTTATAAGTTGCATAATATTCTCATTTGTACCCTTGACTACAGTATCTCAAGTTCAATAAAAATGCTCTTAGTTACCCATGTGATCCATGTGATCCCTGTCATTATGCCAAACATAAAAGAAAAGCTTTTCTCTTAAGTGCCTCTAAGACTTTAAATTACTTTGATCTAATTCATGCTGACATTTGGGGGCCATCAAACACATAGTATGGTTGAATCTTTTATACAGTCATCTATAATTCATAAATTATTATTTGTCAACCCAGACCAATTCTCATTTTTGAATCTTAATTATTTGAGGGGTTTAGTCATTTTGTGTTTAATAATAGGCTCCCAAATAATAGTCATTCCGTGTTTAATAATAGGGGTTTTGTACATTTAATATCTCTAGTTATAAACTTATTTCATTTAATATTATTTAATTATTTCGACAATAATTAAAAAATATAAAATTTGGTAAATTTGGACTCATCGGCCGATTTCTATTAATTTTTAAACATTTTTTTTTATAGAAATTACTTCAAGAGCATCAACTACTAGTCTACTACAGCTATACATTACTGTCCCTTTCCTCCACTTAGTCGCAAATAAGAGGTTTCACAGGGTTTCTCACTCCAAAGTCTCATTTCCATACGGGCATAATTTCTTTGAGTCACTTTAATGTCCGTCACTATAAAGGAAGAAGAGTCTAGTATGATAAAAGTATGTCTTGCATATGCAAATATATATTCATAGATCCCATTAATTGACCCAACATGTAAGTCAATTACTTTTGTAACTTAATGCATGCATGCTATTTTTGACCAGGTCTTAGGGTATATAAGATTCTAGAAACTTTTTATGGTGATGAAAGTATGTTTAGAACCTTAAAAGATTTGAGTATGAAAAAAAATTAAAAAAAAATTAGGGGGATTAATTCATAAATATGCTATTTTTATAAGAGTCTAAAATTCAAAAACAATACCATACAAAAAATTTTATCTATTGCTGTATCAGTATATCTTATTATTTATCTATTTTTCAGTTATATTGGTATTATTACTACTAATACTACTACTATTATTATTATTATTATTATTATCTAATTTACTAAAAATTTGTTTAATATGATATAAAATAAAGATTTTTTTACCTCACTGCTTCAAAAATACGTGTATATTTTTATACACAACAGAATCTTGATTATCAATAAAATTAAAATAATAATTACAACTAAATATTTATTAATTTTTTTATAAAGTTCAAATAAACTAACAAAGACAAAATCAATTTTAAAATTATTACATAAAGGATATTTTGGTATTTTTATGTTTAATGTGAAAAAATATTTACTTTTTAAAAATAAATCTGGAGTTTCAATATTTAAAAATTAAAATCAAATTTTAATTTGTATTACAATTAAACAATTTTATAGGTAAAAGGACATTTTTTGTATAAAATATTATTTATTTATGTATTACCAAAGCTTCATCATCGCATCCCATAGATTCAACCTACCTGCCGAAGATGCCTACAATTTCCAGAAATAATGAATCATTGCATCTTTTATTGTGTAAAATCAAAGGAAATTTGGTAAAAAAAATGGGTTTACCAGCTAATAGAAGGGGCACTGAAGACAATGATTTCTATGTTGAGTGGAACTTGAAAATGGGAGTCTTGCGTACCCAACCCAATAACTTCTTTCACAGAATGATGATGGTGATTTTGAGCTGGTCCTTATAGAAGGCTAGAAACATGTTCATCTTTGATAATGTATCAACTCGTGTGGAAGAGATAATGGCGTCAACTTTGAAGTTGCAGAAAGAGTTTCAACAAATTCCCACTTCCTAATTTGATGAGCACTTTACCTTTTGTTTCTCTTATTAGATTAGGGAAAGTATGAGGAGTCAATGGAATATTTATACAATGTGTACAATGGAAGTTTAGAGAGTATTAGAGATATAATTATTAGTGTTACATTTTTCCAACCCCAAAATCAATTTAAGCTTTTGGGAAGATGTTTATTATCGCTAGTACTCGGATGGTTATTCTAGATAGTATGGGAGATGTTCATTTTGTAACTCAATAGCCTATTGTACACATTATACAAATAGTTCATTGTCTCCCTAGTGAGATCTATTAGATTATTATATGATGTTATCTTTATAGTAGAACGTTAAGAGTCCCCCTTTTCCTTATTTATCCCATATATGAACTTATATGTTTCTTTCATTTTATGAATGAAATTATCTGACTTTGAAAAAAAAAAACAAATTAAATTACTAACTGTTTGACTTATTTAAGTAAAAGAAAAATTAAATTACTAACTTATGGCACTAAGTATTTATATGTAAAAGAGGAGATTTTAAATTTAAATCTTTATTTTTCATTATATTTATATGTATTTTTACGAAAATACAAATTTTATATTAAGAGTGTAGGTTTTGCTAATATATTAATTTTTTTTTATTAATTTTGAAAGAATTAAAATTAGACCGTAATCAATATATGTGTAACCTTTTTGTCTTTAATTACTATATTAATTTAAAATCAAAGAAAGATTGAAATTTTTTATTTTAAATATATAAAAGACAATTAAAAGATTTCTATTTTAAAAAAACAATTAAAGAATTGACTATATTTACTTAATTAATAGAATTATATGAATAATAAATTAAATAATATCATTGTATATTGTATT
>NC_029790.2:23547599-23559779 GCF_000816755.2 Arachis ipaensis | reverse complement strand
ATATATATATATATATATAATAAATTAATTTTATTAAATACATATTTATCACAACACAAATTCATATTTTTTCACTAAATTTATACTTACAATTATTAACATAATTGGACTATCTTCCAATTCACTTATAATTTTATCAATTTAGAAGCCATCTACATAATATTAAAAATTAGTATAATCATCATAACCACAAAAATAATATATTCTCTTTAGGCTTTAAAGAATCAATTCATACTTTTTTTTTATCATAGACAAATTCAAGATTCTAGTCCAAGATTCTAGGATCAGAATTAATCATCTCTAAACAACGAGGCTGGTAAAATAAGAAAATAAAAGGTTTAATTATTTTTAAATTAAAGTAATAATACTTAATAAATATAATAGAAATTATAATTTTAATATAATAATTATATTTCTATTATTTTCTCATTTTACTAATAATATAATTTTAGACGATCTTTTTAGAGAGGCATTTGGTAAATATTTATAAGTATAATTACTAAAAAATATTCATATATCTATATTTGTGGTTACATTGCTAAAATATTTTTTAAATATCATTTCGTCATTTTTAAAATTATTCTTGAGTTTAGATACAGTGTAGAAGATTATTTTAAAAAAAAACTAGTAATTTATATAAGTTAATGAGACACTTAAATCTCCTTATGTTGGATCTGGTGACATGAAAAAGACAGTTACCTCCATGAAGTGAAAATCAAACTAAGCTTTATAATTTGTAGGTAGAACTAATAACCTCTTTGCAATATCCAATCATATTGTACCATGTGATTTTTAATTATAAAACATTATTACTTTGAAGATATGGAGACGAGTGATAAGATTTCTTGGTCTTTGTTATTATGAGTCATTTTGAGTTTTTATGAATTTTTTTAGGATTTTTTATTTTAATAAATAAAATAATTATAATAACTACTGAAATAAATCTTTTAAAAAATATTTATCGAAATAAATATTTCTCTATTATCTCGTTTACAGTGTAAACGAGATATAAAAAGACAATTTTTCAACTACTATAAAAGGATGTGTAACTTTTAGCATTTTTTCATAAATATTTTATATCTTTTTCTGTCTCGTTTTTCTCACAAAAATAACGCAACAATGGCCAGTAACAACGTATACATAGTTGTGTGTGTTTATCCCAATTGTCGTATGAGATATTATCTCGTGTAAACGAGATATAAAAAGACAATTTTTCAACTACTATAAAAGGATGTGTAACTTTTAGCATTTTTTCATAAATATTTTATATTTTATACTGTCTCGTTTTTCTCACAAAAATAACGCAACAATGGCCAGTAACAACGTATACATAGTTGTGTGTGTTTATCCCAATTGTCGTATGAGAAATGGCGACAATGGGGTGACATTTGAATGTGAGAATCCGATACTATCACGCACTCAGCATGTAAGTACGTTGTCGGAGTTGAAGAGTTGGATACTGAACAACCTCGGTCGTACAGAAGCGAGGGAGGTCGGAAGGGTGGGGTATAGGTTGCTAGCACCAATGGGCAATGGAGTTTTCCGGTTTCGACTCTTTCGACTTTTAGGAGACGAGCATGTTCGACTCAAGTTCGACATCCATGGGAGGATCATAGCGGAACAGATGATGGAGCTTTCCGCCGAGGTTGGAGATATTGGTCATGGTGGTTCTGTACACTCGACCTATGTCCAAGACGACCGACCTCTTGCACCACCACCGATCCATCTCGCCATTCCGGTTGACGAGGCAGAGATGGGCAACAAGGAGTCAGACGAAGAATACGTGATGGATAGTGCCGACAGTGATTCTTCTGAAGGGGGAGATGAGGAGGAGTTTGTACCTGAGATGCCCACCCAGACTGTGGCGCGCCATGTCTTGCCTCCACTTCACTCAATTCCGACGCTATCGGCAGTGCCAAGTCACTATCAAAATCTGGATTTGGACGCCATGCATGAGAGAACTCCATTTTCTGACACAGGAGAAGAGGAATACAACCTGGACGGTGGGATAAAGTTTCAGGTCGGCCACATGTTCAAATGTCGAGATGCAGTCCTTCAGGGTGTGAAGAATTACATTATTCATAGGAGTGCAGAGTACCGGGTGATCAAATCAGACCGACTAAAGTACCATGTGCAGTGCCGGCAAGCTGCGACTGGGTGTCTATGGAGCCTCCGTGTGGCCCTTCGGCAGAACCTCGGATATTGGTAAGTTTAACTTCAATTGTTCTTTTGAGTACTTCTATGCAATATATAAATTAGGTTTGAGATATAGCTGAACCAATACTCTTTTGTTGTGTTAGGGAGGTTCGGAGGGTTGGTAGAGCGCACAGTTATTTAGGACCCACCATGTCTCAAGACCATCGTCAGTTAGATGGGAGTCTCATTTGCAGGGTCATCTTGCCGTTGATACAGTTCAACCCCTCCGTGAGCATTCCGGTGTTGCAAGGTGCGATACGGGCGAGCTATCACTTCAAACCCTTGTACAGAAAGGTGTGGATGGTGAAGTAGAAGGCAATTGCACAGATTTACGGGGATTGGGAGGAGTCGTACAACAAGGTGCCGGAACTGCTCCAGGCACTGCAAAGCTATTTTTCTAGAACCATTTGTGACCTACGGGTCGGACCGTACTATGATGGACACCTTCTAGTCCGCGACTGTAGCATATTCGACAAGGTATTTCGAGCTTTCCCTCATGTGTCGAGGCGTTCAAGCATTGCAAGCCGTTTGTTTCTGTCGATGGCACACATCTGTGTATGGTTAACTTTTTTTTTTTTTTTCAATTTTACTTTTCTTATATAATTATTAGACCGGAGAAGAAGTTACTATCAAAATTATTAGCCAGCAATAAAAATTATCAAGAAGATTAGTAATGCTTCGTAGACAACAAATCCAAATCAACAAAAACAAAAGATTTATAACAGTCACATATGAAACACGTGTGTATTACATCTGTTATTAAATAAAACAGATTTCACATTTTAATTCGAATTTTGGATGTTACGTACGTAGTTGTTATGGTTCACGAATTTTGGATGTTAACTATATATATGACATTGAGTGCCGTTATTATAAGTGGATTCGATATAAAATGTAAGGATTCAAGAGATATAAGATTAAGAAAAAATAGCATAATTTAGGATAAACGTTCTCTTAGTATTTATAATGTATCTATTGTGAATTTAGAAAATAATTTATACTTGATTCTTGTTAAATTTAAATGTTTTGAGAAACCAACTTGGGTTGCTCGTAGGGGTGGCAAGCGAGAAAGTCTGTTCCGTCTCGCCAGAAATTTGCCTTTTGGCGGGCTAACTCGCTTCGTTTCGCCTAATGAGGCGGTCTCAAAATTCCACTCACTCCGCCTAATGGCGCGCTGACAGAATGGCGGGCTAAGCCCGCCAAATATCATTTTTTTTTTTACTTTTAACTATTAAATAATATATATAATGCATAAAAAAATCTCTTCTGTTTTTTACTTTTAACTATTATAATTTTTATATTCACAAACATTAAAGTCTTTGTAATTATAAATATCTAATAAACATAATTATAAACCAAGTTTTCATCCAAAACATAATTATAAATATTGTTCCCAAAGCAAAATAAACATAATCCAAAACATAATTATAAATATTGTCTCTAAAACAAAATAAACATAATCCAAAACACTCAATTTTCATCTTCATTCTCTTGTAAGTTGGGTTGGGAGAAGTTGGGTTTTGGTAAAAAAAATTGTAAAAATATCCCCTTGCTAAAAAATACTAAGCCCGGCGGGGAAGTCCGCCTCGCCCCGCCAAAGTCCGCCAAAACCTGCGGTTTAAGCGGTGTGGGTTAAGCGGGCTTTTGCTATTTGGCGGTCCCAATTTTCTAGCCCAACCCGCCTTTTTTGGCGGGTTGCGCGGACCGGCCCGGTGGATTTAGGCCCGTTTGCCACCCCTAGCGACAATGAGTGACATTTGAGTGTGAGAATCCGATACTGTTGCACATTCAGCGTGTAAGTACGTTGTCGGAGTTGAAGAGTTTGATATTGAGTAACCTCGGTGGTACAGAAGCGAGGGAGGTCGGAAGGGTGGGATATAGGTTGCTAGCACCCATGGGGGAATTGTCAAAAGTGAAATCTCTGACGGGCACTGTGTCGCCGAATCCAGCCTCAACCAGATACGGGACGATGGCGTTGGGTGGAGGAAGGATATGACTCACTCGTCGGGACAGTAGAAGGCGAGGCCTCTCTGAAGAATAAAAATAATTCAACCTTATAAAGAAATAATTTTAATTTTTTTTTATTGAATTCTTACATTTTTTAGTTTTGTAATTAGATCAATTTAATATGATATACAAAACATTAATGTTAAATAAATATTTCTTTCTAACTTACATATTTCTATGTTTCTGAATTACACAAATTTTTAAGTTACATATTACATACTAAATAAAACCTAACTAGAACGATATAAGTAATAACAACTTAGCACAAGTAAAACAGAGTTTCAAACTAATAATTATGATCTAGTTCTTCGCGGCTACCCTAACCATGGCCACATACAAAAAATATTTCCAAATGGGATTGCACAGAATTAAATACAACAGAACTAACCTCAAAGTCGGCTGCCCCAATGTAATGCGATGTCTCGTTCAGCCTGTTGATATCTCCGTCAACAGGCTTTATCTCGTTTATAGTGTAAACGAGATAAGCATGCACGTATCTTGTTTACAGTGTATATCTCGTTTACAGTGTAAACGAGATAAGAAAAGGTATTTATTTCAATAAATATTTTTTAAAAGATTTATTTCAATAATTATTATAATTATTTTATTTATTAAAATAAAAAATCCAATTTTTTTGTTTAAATACACTAACCACAGAACCAAAAATATCGTATAGTATTATTTTCAATTTATATTATTATCTCATGTGATTTTTTTACTCCTTTGTAATGAAGTGTTGAGAGATCAAAGAATATAACCACCTAGCTATAGGTCCTATCAACTTGAGAAAATTATATTCATCTAATGACATTTAGTGGTGCTACTAATTATTCACGAGATAAAATTTGTGGTCGAATAATGAACCATATATTGACTCCAAACGCATGAGATGATGGGTAAGATGAAAAACAAAAAGGAAGTGGATTCTTGAGTAGGCCACCTGAAAGCTGAAACTATTTTCCATAATTTACTACTCCTAACAAAGTTGGCACTAACCTTCTACTTTTAATGTGAGTGGTCAAAATTATGAATAACAAAGAACATAAATGCCTTGCTAAATTCAATGGCAATTTGATGGCAATAATGTAAGTTTATTATATAATATCTATATCTATGTATGGAATTATGAGTTTATGACTAAGAGATTGTATTGTCGAAATTTTCATCTGCCCCTGGAGTACACATGGAAAATTTCTGTTTTATTTTGGACAGTTCATACATACATGTATACAACAAGTCAACAATTACAATGTGATTGACTCCAACAACTATAAGCCCAGAAATACATAATGATAAAAACAAGTAATTAAAAAAAGAGAAATAAAAGTTGTATGCTAAATAATCCTATAATTACAAGGCAAAATATATACTTACAAAACTTGTTTCATGCAAGACTAGTTATTATTTTTGAAACCTGTAAGCTTGCTCATTGTTATCATCTCAAATGGCTCCAAAAGACAAGCCTGTGTAGTAGCTGATAGCTCTTGTGCGACAGAACGCATTGTGGGTCTGGACTCTGGAACCAAACGTGTGCATGCCAAAGCTGTGGTCACTGTGAACACCACTGCCTCAGCTAATTGCCCTGTTGGAGGTGGCAGCCTCTGGTCTAACACATCCCTCAGAAGCACCTGTGAATCTTCCATGGATGACAAGGACATGTTTGAGGATAGAATTGTCAAGAGTTCTCCAGGGTGTTTTCCCATTATTATCTCCAACACCACCACTCCGAAACTATACACATCACACTTGTCAGTGACCCTCATTGTTTGGGCTAGTTCTGCAAATTACACATTTTGTTAATGACCTTTCAACACATATAAAAAATTGAAATTGGTTGTAGTGTATAGTAGTAATGCATACATACCTGGAGCCATGTAGCCATAAGAACCAGCCACTGAGGTCCAAGTTGAAGCGTCAGAGCTTAAAAGCTTTGCAGTGCCGAAATCCGCAAGACGAGGTTCAAAGTCCAAGTCCAATAGTATGTTATTCATTGTTACATCTCTGTGCACAACTGGCGGATAGCAATCAGTGTGTAAGTAGGCAAGTGCATGTGCTATTCCCTGCACAATTTTCATCCTCTTGTTCCAGCTTAGCTCCAATATTCCTTCCTCTCCATACAGCACTTTTCGCAAGCTTCCTTTCTCAACATATTCGTAAACCAAGAACATCTGTTTCCTCCTTGAGCAAAAACCATATAGCTTGATTATGTTGCGGTGTCTCACACCTGTCAGTGTTCTTATCTCGTTCTCAAAGCTCTGGCGGTTTACTGGTGAAATGTCAATAGAGTCCGAGATATTGAGTCTTTTGACAGCAACAACTTGACCTGTAGGTAATTCTGCTTTGTAAACACTTCCAAATCCTCCCTTTCCAATGCAATACCTATCATTGAAGTCATCAGTGGCCTTGGCAAGTTCAGAGAATGTGAATTGTCCATCCCTTCCCCACACAATGCTAAGAGCTTTATCACTAGTTTGAGTGCTTTCGGACTCTTCGTCATTGAGTTTGGGGTGTTGTCGCCATACAAGGATTGCAACACATATCACTCCCAATAGTAATCCACAAATTGGTATAAGAACACCAAGAAGGACCCTTTTGTCAACTCCTCCAGATTTGTTTCTGTTTGTAATGCATGGATGTAAACCTTTTACCTCACCACACAAACCTGGGTTTCCTTCATATTTAGCATTTGCTGTTTGGAAAATACCATCAGTTGGGATTGGACCAGTCAAGTTATTGTAAGAAAAGTCAACGGAATCAAGGCTGAGCATGTTGACCAAAGATTCTGGGATTCGGCTAGATAAATAGTTGTGTGAGACATTGAGAACCTCCAATTTTGCAAGCTTTTCAAGGTTCTGAGGAATTTCTCCTGTAAGAGAGTTGCTGCTGAGATCCAAGAGGATCTGGAGTGATAACAGATTGCCAAGTTCAGATGGTATCTCCCCTGATTGATTATTATGGCTTAAATTCAGGCTTACTAATTTTTGAAGATTACCAAGCTCTTTAGGAATGCTTCCAATAAAATTGTTGTCGGAAAAATCAAGAAAATTAAGATTAGCCAAACTGCCAATACTTTGAGGAACTTCTCCAGACATATGATTCTTGCTCATGTTGAACATAAAGAGCTTGGTTAGTTTTCCCATTTCAGGTGGGATATTGCCTGTGAATTCATTGGCGTCCAAACGCAGATATGCCAGTTCACTCAGCTTACTCAACTCGGAGGGGATTGTTCCTGAAAGTTTATTTTTACTCATTTCCATCCTGGTCAGGTTGACACATTCACCCCACTTTGGAGATAGCTCACCAACAAGACGATTTTCACTGAGTGAGATAAAATCAAGACTTGGATAAACCCCAAATGCTTCTGTTATGTTATCAGAGAATTGATTAACATCAAGCCGAAGTTTAACTAGTCTTGAACAATTTCTCAAAGACTTTGGCAAAGATCCTGAAAAACTGTTGTTATTGGCTGCCAAAATAGTTAACACAGTACCATTACACAAGTCAGGTGGCAATTCTCCTGAGAAACTGTTGTTTGAAAGGTAGATTGTATCCAAATTAGGACTATACTTTCCAAATTCTTGAGTAATGTTACCCGAGAATTTATTGCTAAACACAGAAAAATGCACTAGAGCAGGCAGTTGAGCTATCGTATCTGGTAACTCTCCACTTAATTTGTTGTTGTTGACATCAAAATATTGTAGTGATTTTAAGTTTCCAATATCCTTGGGAATAGTCCCTGATAACTCATTGAAGAAAAGGTTCAAGATTGTAATATTTGTAAGATTCCAAATAGTTAGAGGAATCTTACCAGAGAAATGGTTGTCTGAAAGGTCTAATTGTATCATTTCCTTCAGGTTTCCAATCTCCACAGGTATTGGACCTGACATTGTGTTATTGTACAAGAAAAGGTAATTGATTTTTGTGAGCAAGCCAATTTCTGGAGGAACTCTTCCCGTTAAATTATTGTTTTGGAGTTGCAGAGATGTCAACTCGATCCAGTTTGAGATCAATGAAGCAGAAATTTGACCAGAAAAAGAATTTTCAGATAATCCCAATTGTAAAAGTTTGGTCAGATTGGATAATGATAAAGGTAAAGAACCAGTCAAAGTATTGCCTGCTAAAGCAAGAAAAGTTAGATTGCTGCATAGGCCAAGTTCAAAAGGGATTGAAGAATTCAAAAAGTTGGTGCTAAGATCAAGATGCTGGAGTTCTTTGAGTTGGCCTAAGGATGCAGGGATTGCCCCATGGGCTGAAATGTTATTCAATTCAAGAAACTGAAGGCCGGATATCAATACTATGTTTTCCGGAATAGGACCAGTAAACACGTTGTTTCCCATTCGAAGTTCTTTGAGATTTGAGAGCTTGGACAAATTGGGTGATAGTGGTCCTTGCATACCACAGTTTGTGAGGTTAAGGTACTCAAGCTTGCTCAAATTGGTGAACATGGATTCTGGTATTGTGGCATTGAAAGTATTTTGGGAGAGGTCAAGGAAAGTTAAGTTGTGGCACTTGAGCACAAAACTTGGAAATTCAGGGGTGAATGAATTGAAATCCAAGTCAAGGTGTGTTAGTGAAGGCAAGCATGAATATTGAGACCAGTTTCGAGATTCAAAGTAGTTTGATCCAAAGTCAAGGTACCATACCTTGGGGAGACTTGTGAGATGATAGGGAATGGTGCCAATGAAATTGTTGTTGTGAAAACTGAGATATTGAAGTTCCTTTAACTGGCCTAGCTCTGAAGGCAAAGTGTCTCCAAAAACATTGTTTCCCAAGTCTAAGAAAGTGAGCTTGGAGAGTCTTCCAATGGAAGATGGCAATGATCCACTGAAGTTGTTGCCGTTGAGGTTGAAATAAGTGAGGTTTGGAAGAGAAGAAAAAGCCAAGGCATCAAGAGTACCATTGAGGTAGAAATCAGAGAGGTTTATTTGGGTGATTGTTGTGTTTGTTTTGTCACAAAGAATGGCTTCCCAACTGCAAAGTTTGTCAAAGTTGTTGAGTGACCATGATTTGAGTGAAGAAGGAAGAGGAAGGGATAGAGTATTTTTCCATTTAACAAGTTCTTGTGCTTCTGTTATTGGGGATGCTGCGACTGAGGTATTTAATGTAAGTAGAGATACAAGAAATACCAGAAAGACAATAGAACGTGTTTTATGGAAGGTTGTCATGTCTAACAACCAAGTAAAATGCAAAGCTTTCTCACGGTGTTAAGGATGGTTCCTTCTTATATATAGTTGGCGTATGAAATTTGTTAGTGCCGGTCAAAGTGAAATGTTTCTTGAAAGAGATCTGTATATGAATAACAGGGCCTTTGTAATAAATTAAACTACTAAAATTGATTGAAAGAAAGTGAGTTCCTGTTTTTTGTATATAATAAATATAAATATATGGTCCATCGTATGTGGGTTGTGATAGGATTATTATAAATTTTTTTTACCAAAGATAAGAGACTCGAATCCGCAACCTCTTAATTGAGTATGGGGAGACTATGCCATTTGAGCTATTACTTATTGGCCAAAATTTAAAAAGATAGGAGACTCGAACCCGCAACCTCTTAATTGAGTATAAGGAGTCTATGGCATTTGAGCTATCGACTATATGTGGGTTGTGTTAGGACCTAGGATTATAATATCATTAATATGTGTTCAATGTTCATTATTCTTTTTAAAAGGAGAAATACAAGCTGGAATGTCTTGTTGACTTAGTTCATGTGTTCATCTATTTTTCACATGCTTAGTGTCATAATAAGTGGTAGTATTTGTTGCACTTGCTAATTTGCTATGAACTTTTTTATTGATATTATTAACCTTTAATTTAAATTTCACTTCACTTCTTATAGCAAGTATTTTATTTGGTCCAAATCATCCTAACTTGTTTCAACTATCATTACCTAAATTACTTAGAATTTTCTTAATAAAGTTCATTAATTTTGCATATTTATTTTTCATATTCAAACTAATAAGTTTATGTGTTTTTTAACTAGCTTAACTAGAAAAATATACCAATGAGTGGATAGATAATTTGGAATGAAATTGTTATATATATATATATATATATAGAATTTAGATCTTCTAAATTTTAAATTTGTATTTTAGAAGATAAAGTGTGATTTTTTACCCTTGAATGGTTTCTCTCTCATATTTATTTTTGGTCCCATTTATAAAATAAATAATGAAAAATTACACTTTATTTTCTAAAGTGAATTTTAAACTTTAGGAAATACAAATTCATATATATATGTCTCTCTGTGTGTTGTGTGTGGACGTGCACGCGTGTGTTGCAATGAAACTTCTCATTAATATTATTAACCGTTTAATTTGGATCTCACTTAAATTCTTATAGCAAGTATTTTATTTGCTCCAAGTTATCCTAATCGCTGTTTCAATTTTCATTACCTAAATTACTTAGAATCTCCTTAGTAAAGTTTATTCATTTTGCATATTTATTTTTCATATTCAAACTAATAAGTTTATGTGTTTTTCAACTAGCTTAACTAGAAAAGTGTGTGCGCGTGCATATATGTGCGTGTATTACAACAAAGCTTCTCATTAATATTGTTGATCATTTAATATAAATCTTACTTGAATTCTTATAAAATGTGTGTGTGTGCTGTAACGAAGTTTTTCATTCATATTATTAACCATTTAATTTGAATTTCACTTGAATTCTTATAGCAAATATTTTATTTGGTCCAAATCATTCTAACTCGCTGTTTTAATTATCATTACCTAAATTACTTGGAATCTCCTTAATAAAATTCATTAATTTTGCATATTTATTTTTTATATTCAAACTAATAAGTTTATGTGTTTTTCAACTAGTTTAGCTAAAAAAATATACCAAAGAGTGGATAGATTATATATATATAAAATCTGTGTTTTTGGCCTTGTATAACTTTATTATATATTTATATTATATATAATTTAATTTATTTTTAATATATATTTTATATTTTAATATATATTTATATTAATAACTGTTTTTAGTGTATAATTAATAATGGTTTAATGAAAAGGCCCCAAATATTGAAAGAATTTGCTAGCAACATCATCTTTTTACAGTTATATATTGTTGTCCCTTTTCTCAAACTAGTCTCAAATAAGAGGTTTCGCATGGTTTCCAACTTCAAAGTCTCCTTTCTATATGAGCATAATTTGGTTGACTCTTATATCTGTCACTATTGTATGTCTTGCATATGATAATATATATTCCGTTGTCCAATTAATTGACCCAACTTGCCAGTCAATTAGTTTTGTAAATTAGTGCGTGGTACTTTTGACGGGGTCTAAGGATTTTTAAGATTTTAAGATCGATTTTCTTTTTTAAAGGTGAAGTAAAAAACTAAGGTATCTAATTATTTTGAAATTAAACTAGTTATAAACATAATCAAAATTGCAAATTTAATATGATTAGACTTTTACCTTTTTTTTTCTTATTTTACTAATTTATTAATTTTAAAATGGTTTTTAAAAAATATTTAAATATTGAGTTAATGTTCACATCTTTTACGGTATCTTTTAACTTAGTAGGATTTTAAATTTTATTTAAGGGTCTTCCACCGAAAGCGGATTTAAGGGAGAGGGAAAAGGAGAGGGTAAGTGCCCAAGTGGGTGCCATGACCCGAGGGAAAATTTAGAAACTCCCTTATTTATATATTATAAGATGTGTAGATGTTAATAGAACTATAGAAGTCTTTCTAGCTGAATGGATAACTAGTAAGTAGTAACCCTTTCACTTTACAAGCATAGGTTCAATTTTTATTTCTTACATTTTGAACTTTTATCTAATGAACTTTTTTATATATTGTTCCTTTTACCTTTTACTTTTTACTTTTTCCCCTTAATTCTTGAGTCTGTTATTCTTTCCTGCTTAATTCTTGCATCTATTATATAAAAAACATTTAATTTTTATAACAACTAATTAAATGTAATAGGAAAATCTATATATATAAATGAAGTTAATTAAAAATTTATCTATTTA
>NC_029790.2:23539397-23547502 GCF_000816755.2 Arachis ipaensis | reverse complement strand
TTATGTGAAAAGAAAAAAAAAACTTTATATAGATGAGCTTTTTAAAAAATTTCTTTAGTTATGAAGGATATTAACACTACAAGAAACACCGTTATAATCGACGGCAAAATCGATGGCGTGACATGTCGCTTTTAAATGTGTTGATTTTTCAAAAATCTAATAAAATCGATAGCTTGTCAAACCGTCACCAAATTTTAAATAAAATCGAAAACCTTTTTGTCGATAATATGAATTTAAGATTTATACATATTTAATGAAAGCGACACCCTGACTATTGATAATCTTATGTAAAATTGACGATACGACTGTCAATATTTGATTTTATTAAAATTGACAAATTAACCGTCGATTTAATTATTAAAGTACCAATAATATCGTCATCTATTTTATTTTTTTATCTATTTTAAATAAAAAAGCGACAACATTGGCGTCGATTTTTAATAGCCATATTTTTTAAATTATTTTTTTTCATTTGAAAACAGTAGACAATTAATGCAAATAAAATTTATACAAAATATTAGATAATTAATTAGGCAAATAANNNNCAAATAATCTTCTAACATAAATATTCAAGACAAGAGAAATAACTAAATAAAAAATATTCGTCTAAATTTACTAATAATACAAAATATTTAAATCAAAGTAAATAACCTTATTCGTACTTATCTAAATAGTTATCATCTAAGTCATCGAGATCATTAGAATCATCTTTCATTTGAGAAACCATTTCCTTCTTCACTAGGCAGTGGTACTCAGAGGCATCATCAACAACTAATACCTGAATTATGGTTTTTCTATCGAAATTTGACTCCCATATTTCTCTCATTTTGTCACTTCTTGAGTTATTATTATTTTAGCTTTCAGGCCTATTTCTTTGAGGAGAACAGGTTGTAGGGGGACAAAAAGACGAATGATATTGATCAACATATAGTTATAAATAGTGGTCACTACAAGAAAAACGTTGAGTACCGTCAAATTATTTTCGTCCAATGCCAATTACTGGCGGATTTTTCATCGGTTTTTTCAATAAATTTTTTGATGTTGAGTTCTTGATTACTGTCGAATTATTCTGACAGTAACTTTGGCGCCATATCACGTGCTTTAGCGCCAAGTTACCATCGGATTTGTCTGTCGGTAAATTCTACAGTAGTTTTTTTTTTGCACAGTTAAGCCACAATTAGTAGTCAAATTAAAACTCTTGTTAACAAAATTATTAGCAGAAATTCAAAATTACTAGAAATTAACAAATTATTTTATTAAAAATAAATAGTTTGAATATAATAAAATATCACAGAAATAAAATACAACGAAGTAGACATAAAAAAGATTAAATCCCTAAACCCTATAGATCCTGGTAATCGTCGTCGTCGTCTTCCCCCTGCTGAGTGATGACAAGTCATCATATGCTAACTTTTCAAGCAAATTTCACTTGTTTCATTAGGTTTTATGCACTTTCTTACATTGTAAGTAAGTAGTTTGGAGTGGAATTACATGGTTTTGTTGAATCAATCAACCACCCTTTAATTGATACTAAATCATGAGGTTTAAGCTAAATTTAATTGGTTTTTGAATGATTTATAAACCTTGTGAATTTGGTGATACTTTGATTGGTTGTTTTGATTACTTGTAGGTGAAGAAAAGAAGAAAACAAGAAAGCGTAGTCTAAGAAGCGTGGCCCAAGAAAGAGAAAAGTATGGCAAAAGAAACAAGGAAGCGTGGCACAATGAAGGAGGAAAGCCACAATGCTCTCTCCAAGAGCTCAATGCTCTCCAAAAGAGCACAATAATGAACCAAGGAAGCAAAGGCTTGGATGCTACGCTCCCCTTGAGAGCTGAGCACTATAATGAACCAAGGAAGGAAGGGGAGAAGCACAATGCTCAGCTCTTGCCAAGAGCATTATCGGGCTCCATCCAAAATAAATTCAAAGAGAAAAGCTTGCCAATGCTTTCCACAAGGTTCGAACCAAGCACCCAGGGCATGAGGAGAGGCGCTACTCACAAAGGAAAATAAGCCAAACTTGGCCAAAATGCACTCACAAGGATTCGAACCAAGGAGAGTCATGAAGAGTGGGAGAAGGCGCTACAAGAAACCAAGGAAATTGGCACCAAAATGCCCCCACCATGGTTCGAACTTGGAACCTCATTCACCAAGCAAAGAGAGCTGCGCTCTCAAGGAGAGCTGAGCGCTCTCAAGGAGAGCTGAGCGCTACCTTCCTTGCTTGCTAGCAAAATTGACACGGCCCAGGGAGCATTGGTGCGCACAAGACACACCAAGACAAGGCAATGTTGCGCTCTCCCCAAGAGCTGAGCACTACCCTGGTGCTGTCCAAGCTTGGCACATTACAAAGGGGCAAGGAAATTATGCCCAATGATGCGCTCTCCCCAGGAGCTGAGCACACTACTGGGAGAAAACACCCATGGGCCAAAATTGAACCAAAATTCAATTTAAATTCAATTCTTCACCAAATTAAAAAGCCCACTCCAAATTCTAAAATCCAAAAATAGGAAGTGTATAAATAGAAGCTAGTTTGATTTAGATAGGACCTTTACTTTTACTCTCATTTTAGAATTTTCATTTTTACTTTCTTGTGAATTGTCACTTTGGATCTCGGAGAATTGGGAAGGAGAATTGATCTCTCTTCTTCCTTGTTCTTGCTTTTGCACTCTTTACTTCTTGTCTTGGATCTTGGGTGAAGAATTGAAAAAATTCTGTTTCAATCTCACCTTGAGATCTCTTTGTTTATTTTTCTGTATAATTTTTAGCAACAGTGATTTGAATCCAAATTCTATTTACTGCTTTCATCTTCTACTTCTTCTACAATCTACTCTTCTACTTCGTTTGCAATTGTTCTTGGTTGGATCAAGGAAGGAATTGAGATCTAGACTTGTTCTCTAGTCTCCTCCACCCCTGAGATCTTCAACTTTCTTTTAGTTATTGCAATTGAGCTGCATTTCATTTTCTGTTTGGTTTCTGAAGTAATTCTGCTTTTCTTGTTTAGATCTGCTGCATTTCAATTCTTCCTCTACTTCTTTGCTGATTGTCATTTACTTTTTCTTGCTTAATTTCTACAATCCCAAATCCCAAATCCTTTTATGATTCAAGCCATTTACATTTCTTGCACTTTAAGTTTCAGTTATTTACGTTTCTTGCAATCTAAGTTTCTGCAATTTATATTACTTGCACTTTAAGATTTAGTTCTTTTAATTCTTCCGCACTTTAAATTCTTGTCAATTATCTCTCTCCCTTTATATTTCATGCAATTTAGCTTCTGTTGGATACAAATCACTCAAATCAACACTTGATTCGCTTGACTAAATCAACCACCTGACTAAAATTGCTCAATCCTTCAATCCCTGTAGGATCGACCTCACTCTTGTGAGTTATTACTACTTGATGCGACCCGGTACACTTGCCGTTGAGTTTAGGTGTTGGAATTCGTTTCCAACACATCACTCAGCCGACGGCAGACTAGGTGCTGATGTCGGTGCCCCACCAGTAGCGTTGCTACTGGTACCAACAGCGCCGCTGGCTCCAGTACGCATTTGCTAGTTGTACACCTCTATCTACTCTCGCAAAGGATCTAGCTGCTCCAACTTCTCCGTCAGGTCCGAGATGATGGCAACAACTCCTCTCACGCATGCAAGAAGGTTATTATACCTCTACTCAGACTATTTCACTTGTTGGTGAAGCTCCTGTGTCAACTTCTGCACCTCCTCCCTTAAGTCAACAATTTCCTGGGGATCGGTAGGACTGGTGGCAGAGACAGAGGCAGAGGAAGCCACCAATACAGAGGAGCGGAGGCCATTGGTGAAGAACAACCCCAACCCGAAGTGGCGATTCTTGTGGGGTTCAGAGGTGGTCTCATGCCAAACCCTCTTAGGATCTACCACAGAGGTCTCGGAGCTGGCTTCATTGTTCCCACTAAGTGGCTGAGACTGTTGGGTTGCGGCCTCCAATCTCTGCGTGTACTCTTCCTATATCACACACGTTGTGATTAGGATAACAGTTAATTGACTTTAAACCAAATAAATTTGAAACTTAGAATTATTTAAAACTCACATAATGGGCCGCAGACCGCTCATCAGCAAATTTGTCCTTGTTGGTATTCAAGGTATGGGTATACTTGAAGTTCTCCACCAATGTCGCTTCACGATCCAACGAATTAAATGACACATAATTCAAATCAACCAAAAAAATAAATCAACAAACAACTAATTCAAGTACTAACAAATATTACCAAACTACTTACCAGTCTGCTCTTCGTCTTCATGAAAGTCGTCGACCCACCCGTATACTTCAACGACCTCGGCAAAGTCCTGTTGGCGATGCTTGTCGGATGGCAATGCTTGAACCTTTCATCATTTCTAGAATGAGCCTCCAGTTCCTTCTTGGTAGATGGACGGATCCAGGACGTTAGGTGGTCGCACACCTATAACGAATGTCTCTCATCATCTGCTGAATTCGTTTAGCTACCGGCTGGTTGTAGATCTTCTTGATCATGAGATTATGTTCCGTATCACATATGAATTTCAACTACACAAAGTGATTCAACAACGTTAATTAGTCAAAATACAATACAGTTCAAATACAGTTAATTAATTCAACATTATTGAGTTTTTACCGCCCACTTCTGAAACCATCGCTCTCTGGTCTCAGCAAGGATCTTCGTGTAGCTCAGTCACGGGTGGTCGTACATTGATTTAATAACCTTGGAGATCTCCTATGTGCAAGCATTGTTGTTTAGTGAAAACCTATCAAAGAAACAATCTAAGATTACCAAACACATAGAAACACATAAACTTAAGATTAACAAACTTAAGATTAAAAAATAGTATATACTCACGCCTGTATGTCATTGGGCTAAATCCTCAGCCGGATGATGGGCGGCGGTGGAAGGGCATCTTATAACACCCTACCACACAGAGCTTTACGCCTAGGATGTAAATTAGAGGTGGCGAGGTGCTACGACCTATAAAATTAAAATATACATATATAGATATATTAAAAAGGAGAATTATCTAGGAGCCTTGAAGAAAAATTAAACGAGATACAAACAGGACAGTGCAATATATATATATAAGATCAGAGTTCCAAAGATATAAATAACAAGTTCTAGGCTCGACCTGCGAAACAAAGGCTGACCAAAGTATACAAATACATATATATGACCGCAAGGGCAACCCAAAATATATGACAAAATATCTGTTTCTCTAAGTCAGCCTCTAAGAGGAACAAAACACAAAATATACAAGACGTTGAATCTATATACATATATACATAGACGAAATACAAACCCTAAAACTCAAAATATAGTTCTTCGCTTCCAAAAGAGTCTTCAAAAAGCTCAGAGAAGTGCCTCTCAACCTACATCTGAAAAATAACATGTATGGAATGAGAACCGAAGTTTCTTAACATGGTAAAGGTGCCCATATAGATAATATATAAGGTCCCGGAAAAACCAAAGGCATTCCTAGAACTCCGACACTCAGAATTAAACTTAAAGAAATAAATTAAACCATAAATTTGGTAAAACTCTCTAAGGTGTCCAAGTCTCAATCAAACTCTAATTCTACAATTCACTTTCTGTCTCATTGAACCTTATCCCTATAATCCACTTTTTGTCTCCTCCAATCAAATTGTAATTCAATCCTTTACTTTTTGTTTCCTTCAACCCTCCGAATCACTGGTAGAACTGCCATCGTCACTCCTCCACCAGACAATGGACCTCTCAGTTGCACAGACAAAGAAAACACAAATAGGATGCAGTTACAACAGGTAAAGCATATAGCAAGTAGACATAGTAATTCAAATAGGCAAACCCAAGTAATGCAAACTCAAACAAAACAAACAAATGCATATGATGTATGCCTGCCCTATGGCTGATGATATCATCTGTCGATTATATAGCCAAACCCGACATGTTCTGATAGCTAACCTTGGACAGAAACACCCATTGCGGAGCAAGTGGATTCGAGCTACAACCCCATTGCAACTACTCGCTTAACCCAGAACAAGTGGAATAAACCACTACTGTTGCTACTACCCAATCGGGTGTTTAAAAGTTCAACCTGGAGCAAGTGGAATAATCCACTACTGCTGCTACTACTCAGGTGTCACAATCACTGACCTGGAGCAAGCTGGACGAACCACAATCCTACTGACCCGGAGTAAGCTAGACGAACCACAATCCTTGCTACTGCCCAGGTATCTCAATCAAATTCAATTTCATTTTTCACATTCATTCACAACATCATTTCAATTCATCGCTATTTATACCCAACAACATTATAATTTCACATACAAACTCATATTCTCATGAAGAATCATTAATCCAACACATACAACTCACATACGCTTCATACACAACCCATATACCATATTTACATACATCACAATCACCTTACCATCCTCTCAACATGTGAATTCATCAACAACAACCAATAAGCTCCAAATACAACACATTAAACTCTACATTCATCACCTTTATTTACTTAAACATTAACAATTCACATATTCAGCTTATCCTACGGTCAACTAGCCTAAATTTTCACATGACATTATATATTATCTACGAAAAACTAAAACCATACATTGGCCGATTCCACCCTAAGCCTGGAACACCTCAATTATCCACTGTTCCTCAAGCTCCAAAGTTTCAACTCCTTCCCAATTGAATTTATAGCTCCCAGAATTCAATTTCAAACTTTCAATATCTACCAATTTAACTCCAAATCATCCAATTCAACACAATTCAATCTATTTCGATGAAATTCACCAAATTAATAACTAGGGTTCACATAATTGAATAATCACAAGAGTTTAGAGTTTTCTTACCTTACCCGCGGATTAATTAGACAAAATCCAATAATTATCCACCACTAGAGTACCCTTAAACCATCAAAATCACAAAATCTCTCAATACCAAAACCTAAAATTCGTGAAAAAGGAGGAAACAGAAAACCGGACAGATAATATTAAATTTCTTACCAAATTGTTGGGTGAGTTTTGTAGAGAATTCCGAGACGAATGCGTGGCCACAAACGGCTTGTCAATCGGAGCTCTACGGAGGATTAAAGTTTGAAGCGTAATAGGGTTTGTGTTTTGTTTTCCTTCCTCTTCCCAGCTGTGTGAACTCAACGAGAAGGGAGAAGAAAGGCTAAAGCTTGCATTTATATGGGAGTTGGGTATGTGGACTTAGACTCACTTGGGTTCGGTTTGGATCCGGTCTAATTGATTCGGTCTATTGGCCCGTTTTTGGGTCAAAAACTTTAAAATTAGTGTTAAAATTCATATTTTTGATATGTCTACTCTTCTAACTTATCAAATGTTAATTTTCTAATAGGTCAGATAGACAATCCTACACAATCATATTAGGTCAAATTAGGTACCCACAGGTAGAGTGTATGTTGCCAGGCCTACTCCTTTCTCGGGTAGATGCTCCAATTTGAATATCCTGTATTAAATATGTTTAAAAATATACAAGTGCTTGCTGAGTTGCTTGGGCATTTCCATTTTTATTGCTTTTGGTCATGGCATTTCCATTTTCTTTCTTTGAAAAAAGAAACACGGAACTGGGTCAAATGAGCAGGGACCTGGTCCACCTTTGAAAGATAAACTCAAATCTAATCCAACCCAAGTGGCTCAAATTGGACTGTCATCTACAAGGGGTGGGCCACGAGCCCATCAACATCATATAAAATTATAAACCAAGTTTTTTTGTTTTTGCCATTAATCCTTTAAAGTTAAAAGTGATTTCTGAGTTCTGATGGCATTCTTTTATAATTTTTTTCTTTACTAAAGGTAGTAAAAAAAATCAAATAGAAAACTCCAAATTTAGATGTATAGGACTTAATTGTTTAAATATTAAATAAACTCCAAATAGATTTTTATTTAAAGGTTCTTTATTAAGTTAAGAGTTTTGATTCTTTACTATTTAGACAAATATTGACTATATTATTACTATGTTTTATATAAATTGTTCAAATTTATAATAGCAATTTAGTTTACCTATTTTTTTATAATATAGTATTTGATATAAAAATTTAAATAACATCATATATTAAAACTTGAATTTTTAATTTAAAATATAAATATATAAAATATTT
>NC_029790.2:23535650-23539251 GCF_000816755.2 Arachis ipaensis | reverse complement strand
TATTTTTTGTGTTTTATAATATTTATTTATCTCTTAATTTTGTCTTTCAATTATTTTTCACTCACCTTGTCTCGCATATGAATGTCAATGGATAATAAATGATGGATTGTCTTTGGGTTGAATACAATGAGAGATTGAAACATCAAATGTGAAACGAAAATGAATGTATGAATAATAGGAAATATCAATTTTCAAGTCTAAAATGTGTAGCCAGTAGCCTAGTAGAGTGCGAAAAGTGTGACCCAGTTAGTTATTAGTTAAAGAAATTTTATAACATTGAATATACGGATATAAGGTGGAATTCAAACTAATAATATTTATTTAAATTGATAAAAGAACTAACAATATTTGACTAATTCAAATTAATAATGGTACTGAAAATCTATAATTATGAAAATAGGTCGAACCCTACATCTATTAAAAGAGTTTTTTTAGTTGCTTTCATAGTAAACGAGAGATCAATTTATATCATATAAATTAAATTTATTTATTTCGCTCAAAATTTAAAAGTTACTAAAATGGAAAGAAATTTTAATTGACAAAAATTTATTTGATAGACTTTTTAAAAAAAAATTAAATATTAAATACGCGTTGTCTACTTTTTCTTTTTCTTCCTTTCTTCCTTCTTCTTCTTCCATTTCTTCTTCTTACAAACCTCATCTTTTTCTTTTGTTTTTTTTAACATTTTTTTCTCTTAATTTCTTCTTTTCATTCTTCTTTTTTTTCACCCTTCTTCATCATTTGTCATTATAGTCATCTTTTCCATCTTCTTTTACTTTTATATATGTTTAAAAAATTAAAATAAAAAATTTTAATCCACAACACAAATTTTTGTTCTCTCTATCATTCATTTATTATATAATTGATTTAATGGTACATATATTTAACGCATGAAATAAATTTCATTAAGTATTTTATTTGAATAAAAAATATTGTATTTAAATTATTTAAACTCTAATTAATTATATTACATTATCGCACCACTTCTACTCTTATAGTAAGTAATACAAAGTTAGGGAAATATTTATATAATTTTAAGAATAAACACTGAATTCGGTCCTTACCCATTTTTATAAAGAACAAAGCGATTCTTATCTAAAAAAAAGGGACACTTCGACTCTCAATCTTTTTATTTTGAGACAATATGATTTTTCTGTTAAAAAATTTATTAAATAATAATAAAAATTAGTTTTATGGGATTTGTTTGTATTTTGTGGGGGGTTTTAAACCTCCACAAACTATTAATAAGTTTGTTTTTAAAAAATTTCTTTACCAATAATGGTTATGTGAAGAAAAACTATTGATAAAAATGATACTGCAAAAAAAAGTAATTGTAGTACAAATACCTTTAAAAAAAATAACATTGAATGAGAAATGAAAGAAGAGAATTTTAATGTTCATAATATTAGTATTGATGATGATGACGGTAGAGGAGATAAGAATGATGATAAAATAATAAAAATAATAGAGATAGGAGTGATAATAATGAAGATGAAGAAAGTAGTGGTAGTAGTGGTAATAATTGGTTATATTATTAAAAAGAATTTTGTGGAGGTATAAAATTCCCACAAAATACAAATAAAACTCCCACAAGAGTAATTTTTTGTTATTATTTAACGGATTTTTTAATAGAAAAATTGTATTATCCCAAAATAAAAAGATTGAGAGTCGAAGTGTCTTTTTTTTTTTTTTTTTAATATATGTTATACGGGTATTTCAAAAATTTATTTTTGTTCAAACTTTAACTTTAAATTTAATTGACAAAACTATCTAACAAATTATTTGTTTTAAATAATTTTATCGTACTAACTTAATTTTTAATAAATCATCAACATCAAATTAATTTGTGCTCATCATCTTAGAATTAATAATACTAATCTTATCCGATAAAAAATAGTAATTTACATAATTGTCAGAATTAAACCGATATTAAATCGGTCAAGTTATTGATTTATTAATTTATTAGTTCAATCGATAATTATTGGTTGAATCGGTAAACTGGTCTAACATAAATAAAAAATATAAAATAATCAATAACTTAAAATTAAGATTTAAAATACATATCTTCACTAACATTTTATGAAAAATTAAGTTTCAAATTTTAAAAACAACTAATATATAAAAAAATAAAATTTATCCGTATTACTATAATAATATCTTATATAATAAATATAATCATAAACCAAATTTTTTGAAACAAATAATAAAATTAATATTGTCCAAAGCAAAATAAACATTGTCCAAAATATATAATTAAACATCTTTAAGTTTATAATCAATCAAACATAAAACATAATCCAAAATATAATTTAGAACATCTTCGATTATCATCTTCTTTTTCTTATAGATCAATAACATTCTATTTTGCTGAGGTCCGATAAAGTCCATAAATTAAATAGTGCGAGTTAGGCAGAATTTTAAATTTAACAGTTTCAAATTTTCAATTTAATTCACTTTTTTTTGGCGTTTTTTAGCGGATTACATGACCAATCCAGCAAATTTCAACCCGTTTATCATCCTAGCTGCAGGAACTAAAATCCATACTTATTAATTTGTCACAATTGATTTGCCAAGAATCAAATAGGTTATAAGAATCTATTTTTTGTCAAAAATTATAATAAACCCAAACTATAAATGTTCTTGCATCAAAAATAGCATTGAGCTACATCTTTCTGATTTTTAACCCAACTACATCTCTAAAGTTCAAAATATAAATTCTTTAAAATTTGAACAACATTTTGTATCTCTGTAATTTTAGCTATGTTATGTTAGGTGATGATGAGTATAAACTTACTAAAAAAATAATAAAAATGTTATTATTACATTAAAATTAGTCACTAAAATAAGTCATTGATGTATTTGTATATAAATACATGTGTACTTTAATTTATTTTCAATATGTATTTATATTCTAACATGTATTTTATATTAGAAGCTAATTTTGGTGGCTGATTTTGGTGTGCATGTAGCATAGTCGAAAAATAAGATTATTTAGATGGATACGATGTCAACCATATATAAATGAACATAACAAAAAAGAGATAAATACCAAATCGGTACTCAAAAAATTCTAGCGCTGACAAAATAGTACCTGACTTTTGTTATTGACAAAATAGTCCCTAAAAGATTTTAAAATTTGACAAAATCACCAAACCGTAAAAGGATGACGTCACAGTGAATGAAAAACGCTGATATGGCCATTGGAAGCATAGTTGTCAGAACCGAACCGGTGATCGCAGTCAGGTCACTGGGTCACTGGGTCATTGGTTCAACCGGTGGGTCACGGGTTGTTACTTGGGAACGCGTGCATGGGTGTAATTCGAATCACGTTGAATCGAATTAGTGTGTGTCCAATTGTGTATAATTCGAATGAACATGGTTCGAATTATGTGAAAGTTGAGTTCGAATTTAGTTGGTTCGAACTACATATAAACATGCCTTGGTTGATTCATGAACCAAATTTTGGTTTGGCGGATTTATGTAAAAAATTCTCCCCTTGGTTTAATTGAGTGTTTTGCCCTAAATAAAAATATAATTAATTTAAGAATGAATGAGTTTATAACTAAAATTAAAATAAATTAAATAGAAGTAAATTATTTGC
>NC_029790.2:23518910-23535555 GCF_000816755.2 Arachis ipaensis | reverse complement strand
ATTTTTGTTTATAATTAAAAAAAAGTCATTAACCCATTAGATAACTGCTGCAATCGTGAGAAAATTAAATAACTGCTCCACTTACAAATATTTCTCACTATTGTCGATTTTTTTTTCTGCATCTTGCTATCTTTTGGTTCAGACATGCATTTACTAAGAAAGGGACACCTGCAAATCATCGTGAGAAGATTTGACAAGGAAGTTGATACAATTTCTATTCCAACTCCATTGCCAAATACAGGTACCTTTTGAAAAATAATAATAGACGTTATGATAATATACAAGTGATTGGTATTTTATATTTACGGTTTATTTTATTTTTGAGTACTAATTTTTAATTTTTAAAAGAAAATTCAAAGGACAAGTACTCTTTATCTTATTCCATTTTTACATCTAAAGTTTGTATTTTTTTTTGTATAATTATAGATCGAGCACTACTACTCAAAACCAATATATAAAGCCAATACTAGAGTTTGGTGTCCAATTTTTATAGACACCATTTGCCCTCAAATAATTTATTTTATAAATCAAATTTATGGACAAAATAGTAATAATACATTTTTGTTTATAATTAAAAAAAAGTCATTAACCCATTAAATAACTGCTGCAATCGTGAGGAAATTAAATAACTGCTCCACTTACAAATATTTCTCACTACATCTTGCTATCTTTTGGTTCTGACATGCATTTACTAAGAAAGGGACACCTGCAAATCATCGTGAGAGGATTTGACAAGGAAGTTGATATAATTTCTATTCTAACTCCATTGCCAAATACAGGTACCTTTTGAAAAATAATAATAGACGTTATGATAATAAATACAAGTGATTGGTATTTTATATTTATGGTTTATTTTATTTTTGAGTATTAACTTTTAATTTTTAAAAGAAAATTCAAAGGACAAGTACTCTTTATCTTATTCCATTTTTACATCTAAAGTTTGTATTTTTTTTGTATAATTATAGATCGAGCACTACTACTCAAATATATTCTATAATACTAAAATTTATCTATAAATATATTCTATATTTATTAAAATTTATCAATATTTTTTTTGCATTGTTTGATACGCATTATCAAAGTCTATGTTTATTAATTGATACGTATTATTAAAGTCTATGTTTATAATTTCCTAAACTATCTAAATTATTAATTATGTAGAGTATTAAATTTGACATTTATTTATAAAGAGTACTAAAATTGACATTTACTAATTTTTTAAATTATTGCAAAAAGATTAATTAATTTAATATTATTCATCTGTCATATGATTGGCAAAATCGTTAATGCAACATTTATTAATGAATAATTACTAAAAAAAAATATTATCTATACCAATATATAATGGGGATATAGAATTGTGGTATCCAATTTTTTCTTCTTATTTTACCCTTGTTTTCTTTTTATTAAAAATTGGCTTTATCCTATAACAGAACTTAAAAATAGATTTCAATAAAAAAACTGCTACTACGTACTCAATTCTTTTTATTTTATTTTATTTTTTCAAAAACTGGCTTTAACTCACGACAGATTTAAAACTGATTTACTTTCAACCCACGACAGAATTTAAAGCTGATTCACTTGATTCACTTTCAATAAAAAAAACTATTAATACGTATTCAATTTAAATACCAATTCACTTTCAATAATAAAAACTTCTGCACACCTTCAATCGTACTTTACTCAAGAGAGTTAAATATCTGTTTCACTTTCAATGGTGCTCTTGCAATCGTTTTTCTTCTTTGCGTCTTGCTACCTTATGTTCTGACAAATATAATTGGAAAATTCAACGAATCAGCAATCATATTATATCAACTAATATAATTTTTATCCCAAATCCATTGCCAAGTACAGGATTAACTACAATTAGACAAATGGTAGGAGCCACCCCATCATCATCATCATCATCATCATCATCATCATCATCATCATCATCATCATCATCATCATCATCATCATCATCATCATCAACTTATTATCTGTATTGCTCTTTAAAAATATAGGTCTGGAATCACATTATAATGAAGTTGTTCAAGTAAAAGATGTGGTGATGTCCTAACTGGTTAGTACCCTATATATTTAAAACATGTAATAACGTCGTTTTAAGTCATTTTTCCTATAAATCTTAATATAGAAGATTAACAAAATTAATTAACTTAATTTACGCGATTTGATTTGATTTCTGAGAACTAATTTTTAATTCTTTTAAGATAATCTACAACATATTAAGTTTGTATTTTTTTTTTTTTTGTAAATACTTTTTGTATATTTTAGAATAGTTGAGAATAAAAATTTACTCTATCGAATATTTCACCTCATATATTACCTAGAACTTTAAACTATGACGATTTTATATTACCTATTTATTGTGTGGTTTTATAATTTAACATTTTAAAGTGTTTTATAGTAATTTTAATTTCAACAAAATATGATATAAATAAAATCATGTCAATATTAAAATAAAAAATATTTATCTAATAAATTTGAAAAGTAAATAATATATTAACAGAAAAATAAAATTAATTTCTTAAAAACAATAGAAAAGCGGCTGAACAGGCACGTTAGTGCCTGTTGAGCCGCTAGTATTAATAACAAGCTTAACAGCTTGTGGTTGTGAGCATTATGTTTTTTCTTGATGAGGGGGTTCGAACCCAGCTTCAACATTTTGAAAAAATTTTGAAACTCAAGCGGTTCGGTCGAACCGATCTTACCGAATTTGGCCGATTTTAACCGGTTCACTCTAGGTTTGACCGGTTCACACTGGTTCATTGTCTCATTCGGTCAGATCAATGGACCGGACCGGTTTAGAATCCGATTCACCGGTTTTTCGATTGAACCGGCCAGTCCGGTCCGATTTTGCTAACAATGATTGGAAGAGAGCTCCGATAGTGGCAAAGAGTTCCTGCAACCTTCTTCTTCTTCTTCTTCTTCTTCTTCTTCAACACACATGCCGCTGCATTCCCTTCCGCCATGGCACGTCGTTGCACCTCGCCATGTTCTTCATGTTCACCGCTTATTTTTCTTCTTCAACACGCTGTTGCGTCTCCTTTCGCGTCATCTTCCGCCAGACCGCCATGGCACTCCATTGTGTCCCCTTTCACCATGGCAGTAATACCTCGCCGCGTTCTCGTGTTCACTTTTTTTTCTTCAACACGCTGTTGGGTTCCTTCCGCGTCCTCTCCGCCAATGGCAATACCTTGCCACTGCGTCCCCTTCCTTCTGTTATGACAAAGAAGAAGCGTCTCCTCTACCATGGTAGCACGTCGTCGTTGCATCCCCTTTCGCCATGGAAAAGAAGAAGCGACCCCTCCACCATGGGAGCATTTCGCCGCTGCGTTCCCTTCTGCCATGGCGAAGAAGAAAAAGACCGAAAACATCGCCGGAGCTCTCTGCTATCATCGGAGCTCTCTTCTGACGACCACATCAACATTTTCGATTCACTGTGACGTCATCATTTTAGGGTTAGGTAGTTTTGTTAAATTTTAAAATTTTGCAGAAGCTATTTTGTTAATAACAAAAATCAGGTACTATTTTATCAACGCCTAAATCTTTCAAATATTAATTTAAAATTTATCTTTAATAAAAAAAAGAGAATATAAGAGAGAAAATTTGAGATTTTGAGTAACTCTTAATGTTGAAAAGATGCTAAAATATATATGGTTTTAGATAATTTGGACATGACAAAAAAAATTCGTAGAATATTCGATTAAAAAGATGGCTCAGATAAAAAATAGACAAGTGAAGAAGAGTTGTGAAAGACCTAATGACATCATACTTGTTGTTTATTGTTTATTATTGTTGTTTTCAAAAAATATATATTTTTGGTGATCAACTATGAAACTAAAGCACTTAGTTGAATTGTGTGTTTGTGTGTCCTAATAAAGAACATTTGTTTGACAATCCAAATCACCCATTGGTGTATCCAATTTTATTTTAGAAATGAGATTAATAAAAAAGAAAAAGAAAAATAAAAACCTTCGGCCCGGCGGACCGGCCCGCCCCGCCCCGTCAAAACCCGCCAATTTGGCGGTGCGGGTTTGGCGGATTTTTTAAATTTGGCGGGCTCCAATTCCTAACCCGACCCGCCTTTTTTAGCGGGTTTAGCGGATCGGCCCGACGGGCTCGACCCGTTTTGCCACCCCTACTAATAGCCTAATATGCTATTAGCGTAGGTGCAGGGAATTAAGAGGAATGCTAGGGCCAGTAATTTTGGTGTTGTGTAATCATTAATTGGCTATCAATAATATTTTTAATGGTGTGAGATTACATCTAATGGTAGAAGATCACTTATTTTTATTTTGATGGTTAAATACTGACCAAAAAACACAAAAATTGCTGGTCCTAGACTTTTTCGGGAATTAAAACTCATACTTGTTGTATTCCTTTGCTAGGTTGTTGTCTTTGTGGTGTTGGGCTTTCTCCTAACTCACAACCACGTCCCAAAAAAAACACCTAGTATTACTAGTTTACTACCAAGGGATTGACCAAAAATAAAAGTAAAGAACTTGTCCCAAAAAAAATAAAAGCAAGGAAAAACGCAAAACCAAATACCTATTGTATGTATAGATTCAGTCACGGACCCAGAAAATTTTATAATGGGATAAAAATACATTAAAATAATTTTTGTTAAACATCAATATATTTATAATTTGAAAAATACAAAAAAATATTTATAATTTGAAACTAAAATTATATATATATACACACAGAAAAATTAATAATTCATCTTATTTATCTCGTATATGAAAAATAAAAGTAAAAATAAAAAAATTAAGAAAAAGTCAAAATATAGATAACTGATAATTGAATCACTTGACTTATTCATCTATTTATAGATTTTATATTCTACTCTATTTTTAGATCTAACAATTAAATTAAATGTACGATTTTATTCCATGTAATAACCACGAATACATTACCAAAACTACAAAAGAAAAATCAATTATCAATGCTCTCTTTGTTTTGCTTTATTTTTTGAAAGTGAAATTGAAAGTGTTTAGTTTCTTTTTTCTTAAATAATATTAATGAACTCATAAAATTTTGAGCGCAGCCTACAAAATATGATCGAATATCTCGACTTCTATGAATCTGCGTTGATCAACCAAATGATGATTATGTGTATCAATCAATACGATAATCATAGAAACCAAAAAATTAGGGAGTGCCCTGCTGCTGCCAGGGTTTCAGTGTTCTGCTAGGGTTTTAGGATAATACTAAAAATTGTTAATCAATTTACGTCGAGTGCTTTAGGTTTTATTATGGCAGCCAATGCTGCCCCTCTAAATACACAAGAAGGTATGAGTGATGCAGAGGAGAATCAGGTGATTTTGTACGCTGATGAAGATATACAAGAATGGATAGAGAAATGCTCTAAAAGTTTGGTTGAAAGATTCCTCGCTGATAGACAATTCAGTAGAGGCACATTGGAGCTCTCTATGCCATTTGGTCCCAACCAGAAGGTTTCAAAATTCTAGAGCATAGAGGTAACTTTTATCAATTCTTTTTTGGAAAAGAGATTGGTGTTCTGCGAATAGAAAAGGGAGCTCCGTGACTTTTTAAGAATTACATTCTTAATCAGAAGCAATGGAAGGAGAATTTTTCGATATGTGATGCAGAATGATGGTTATCAGTGGCTAAGAGAAGGGGGCGTTGAATCTTAGCCCCCTTTTTGCTTGATAATACTTCCTGACCTTTGAAACCAATTTTAAAAATTTCTTGTCTTTTTATCTCGTCACTAGCCACGAGACTTTTTCTTTTGTCTCGTCCCCAGCAACGAGACTTTTCTTTTTGTCTCATCACTTGACACGATATATTTTTTTGTTTTTGCTCCTGTGCAGTAGATACAGAAATGGAGTAGAAAAAGAGAGAAAATTATACCCAGATATATCCTGGTTCAGCTGCTAAGTGTAGTGCAGCCTACATCCGGTCTTCATCACAAACATGATGGAATTTCACTATAATCTTCCTGATTACAATCTGTAAAGTGCTAACCCAACTTATAAGGGGATTCCCACAGAATCATGAAACACAACATAGATGAACAAAGGAACTCTAAGGACATCTATGGCTTTTTCTTTTAATTTTGCACTCTCTGCCTTTTTTCGCTCTATGGCTTTTTCATACAAACCTCACTGTTTGCCTTTTTCCATGAGACTCAAGACATGCTAAAATTAAACAGAAAAATACAAAACATAATACATTGAAGGAGAAGAAAATCTGTTAGCTCAGGTAGCTCTGAGAACCCTGTGCCTTGCACTCTCACACTTTTTTCTTACTCCAAACCATGGCTGTTCTCTCTTTTTATAGAAGAGGAAAGCCTCCACCTTTGAAACTAAAAAACCAAGCCAACTTCTTCTTCTCCATGAACAAAACCGGTTTGGCCAGAGAGAGAGAAGAGATAACCCATGCAAAACCCAACATGCAATTACCTCTAGTCCTTCCTTGGTCATCACTCTCATCAAAACCCAAGATGGATTTCTGGCCCTTGATACTTCATGATGATGATGGCTTCTTCTGCTCCACTTTTGCTTCCTCCCTCACGTAGCCACCCTAGCTACCTTCTGTGATGAGTGAACCCAAAAGCAGTGACAAGCCATCCCTCCAAGTATCTTCTTCTTGCTGGCCGAATCTCCTTCAACCATTTTTGGTATGAAGAAGCCAAGATCTCATCACAAAATCTTACTACAAGTGATAAGAATCTCAGCCACAACATACTTTATATTTTCTTTTTCTTGCCATCATTGTGATGGTCTTTGTTGCTTGCCTTCCTTTCTTTTCGATAGCTCAAAGTCTCCATGGTTTGCTGTGTAAGGACCGAAGAGAAGGAAAGAGATGAGAGAGAAAGAGATATGAAGAAAAGCAATCAAGTGAGTTTGAGTAAATTAATTAATGTGAGTTGCTTTTACTTCCTTTAGGTGGAGTAGCGTGTAGCATTGCTAATCACCATCAAATCAATTTGTCAATTTCTCTCTCATAGTTCCCATGCAATAAATGATAATTGAATGAATTTGAAATCCATCACATGGTTAGTGTTGAGATCCGTTGGAAGGCATAGGCAAATATCAACATTTGCTTTCCTGATGAAATATTTTCGGATTAAGCATTGGAGTATCCAACCAAGATTTTGAGTTGGGCTAGTGATAATGTGAATTGAATCTGGCCCATTCAAAATATTTCAGCCACACTTCTTTGATTATTTATATCAAAGCTAATGATAAGATCAATTGGGCTTAATTCATCAATTCTGGCCCAACTAACACAACCATTATTTTAGCCATATAAATTCAATTCCAAGGCTGAGTATATGAATTGGGCTGGCTAATGTTTTTCGGCCCAACACTAAAATTCAGCATTGCAAAAATATTTAAATCGATATATGAAAATTAAAATTAATCACATTAATAATGTTTGATCATCACTAATTTAGAAATAGAGTTTTCCAAACTCATCAATCTCCCCCTTGATGACAAACATTATTAAAATTGAAATGGAAAGAAATTCAAAAATTAGAGTATAGAGTACTCCCTTTGAAGATTTGTTTTTCTCCCCCTTTCAAATTGTCACAAGGCTCTCCCTTAATATATGCCATTCTAATCAAGGGAGGCACTAACCTGTAACAGTTTTAATCAAACTTCAAGTAATAATGTTATTTAGCATATTCATTACATGATGCTAAATGCTTTATTTATGAGCAGATTTGAATTGATAATCAAAACTTATTTGTTATCATAAATTGATTTTCTGCTCAAAATTTACACACATCAATTGAGTACAAAGAAAAATGATGTTTAAAAGATTTTTAAATATTTTTCAGTCAAGATATCAGAGCAATATTATTGTGGTAAGGAAAATATTTTTGAAACACACATGATCACATCAAACCTGGCAGCTGTTATATTTTACACAGTTTAAAGGAACTGCCAGAAAAATAAATAAGTTATCAAGTCAGCATGTTTACCAAAATGAATCAGAAAATTCTTATTTTAATAGAGGCATGCATATTTATCAAGATAACTCAACAACTAGGCATTCATCAAAACAAATGCATTCCTAAACATCATAAACCAAATGCATTTCCAGCAGCAGTAATCACAGTGAAACAAATCAAATATTATCAACATGCATCAAATATTATCAATCATGTATTCTTTTAACAAGGGTGATCATGAATTTTCAAAAGAAAATTTCATCCCTGTTCATCCCTTATTTTTCATTTCAATTTTCAGCACTTTCTCCCCCTTTTGTCATCAAAGGGGCACCTGCAAGAAGATTTTAACATGAAAACATAATATACAAAATATAACCCAAAAGTGTCTACAAAGTATCACAGAGTTATTGTTCCAATAGAAACAAGCCAAAACAAAGTACCAAATTGAGCCTAAGTGTGCCAATATCAAACAGTAAACATAAGTTTAATCATCAGAGAGATTAAAGTCAGATCCCTTGGCCCCTGCTTCACTACCCACTTCATCATCCAGGCTTTCAAGCATTAGACCGACCCTTTCTTGGCATTTCTTCCAGGCCGACTCATTTTCATATGCAAGTTTGCGTGCAGACTTATGAAATTGAACCATGAGATCGGACATGTTTGAGAATTCTGTGAGAATGTCTCTTAGGGAATCGGTCGCCTTTGAGAATTCTGGCCGGCTCTCAAAGTCATCATCAGAAGCCATATATTTCTTTCCCTTTTTAACAGCCCCGCCTCCTTTGATCATAGAGACTTTGTTCTCTACATCCTCATTTGTTAAATCTACCTTAAAGTACTCAAAGATGCACGTGAGAAACAGTCCATAAGGTAAATTAGCCTTTTTTGTACTCTTTACAGACTCCCACATATGTCTAATCATGAGATAGCTAAATGAAATAGAAGATGAAGTAACGAGAGAAAATATTATGAGACAATCAGATACGGTTACCCTGTTATGAGAGCCACTCTGTGGGGGTAAGAATGTGAGTTATGATGCGGTGCAGCAGGGAGTTGGTTGGTCCAAGAGCCTTGTGAGTAGGAACAGTGCCGTCTAGTCCAGACAGATTCTCACAAATTTGATGAAGAACTTGCTTGTATGCGACCCCAACGTGCGCATCCTATTTGTCAGTCATATAAACCCTCGGCCCTTCATCAGTGTAACCAAGGGCAGAGCCAATGGTCTCAGCATTCAGAGTAATATGCACACGCTTCACGTAGGAGTGAAGACTACCATCAATCAATCTCAGATTCACATAAAACTGTCTTACCAACCCTGGGTAAACCATTTTGTGAATAAGGAGCAATGGAGACCATTTGAGATTATCAAACAGAGGATGTAAATCAATCCCTTTAGAAGCCAGAGAATCAAGATTCACCAAGTATGAGGGACACAGATGCCGCTTTTCCAAAACCTCTTTATGGAATTCATAGAATGCACATGTAGAAAACCTTGAAGAATCAAAATGAGAATGTGGCTTATGAAATTTGTTCTTGAAATCCATTGATCCAAGGTTTGCGGGTTCCCGAGTCTTATGAAGCACGAAACCTTTGGTTTTCTGAGAGCTTTTTCCAGACGCATGAGGGGTGGACTTCTTCGGTGGTGATGGAGGAGGTGATGTATGAGATTCCTCTTCCTCTTCCTCCATGCTTGGTTCCTTGTTCTTGTCACTTTTTCTCCTTCCAGAAGATTTCTGGGCTATAACTTTGCGCCTCATGGATTCGATTTTCTTGGTGGGAGGTGAAGGAGAAGATGAAGAAGTGGAGTGAATGTGTATGTGTGTATCTGTTTGGGGAGTGGAAGACTTTTGAGAGAGACGAATTCTTTCACTCTTCCTTGGTGCTGCTTTCTTTTTCATTATGAGGAAGATGAATGGTGATGGAAGTTGGAGAGAGAGAAGTGGCCGAATGGTGAGGTGAGTGGAGGGAGGTTAGAGGGACATTAAATGCTGGCTGGAAAGAGATAGTGGAGGGAGTTATTAACCATTAAGGGCGCGGTTATTAACCAGGGAAGTTTCAAAAAAAAACTGAAAAGGAGCTTTCTTGAATCAAGGGATTAGTTGGAAGGAAAGATTTGATTTGACAACATGCTTCTTCCAACAAGATTTGATAAAACAACCAAGAGATTTTGTGATTTTATTTTTCAAAAAAATAAGGAACTAACAAAACTGTCATGGTGGGGTCAAAGATATTTGGTAGGGCCCATGAAAATTAAATTCTGAGTTGCCTCCCCCTTGATTATAGCTCTTCCATCATGCCCTCATTTTTATCTCGTCCAAACCTACGAGACAAAACTGAACAGAATCAGATATTCACAAGTTATCAATAGAACTTAAATCAAACATTCTCAAACTTTTTCTCAAGGTGCAGAATCTGTCTTCACAGAGGAGTTTTGTAAAAATATCAGCAATTTGGTCTTCAGATTTTACAAATTGAATATCAATAGTACCCTTTTGCACATGCTCTCTAATAAAATAATATTTTATCTCAATGTGCTTGGTTCTTGAGTGCAGAACAGGATTTTTTGAAATATTTATAGCACTCATATTATCACAAAATAAGGGTATACTATTGATCTTTAATTTGTAATCTTCCAATTATGTTTTTAACCAAATTAATTGAGAGCAACATGCAGATGCAGAAATGTATTCTGCTTCAGCCGTGGATAAAGCCACTGTGGCTTGCTTCTTGCTTGACCACATGTTAAGTGAGCTTCCAAGGAAGCAACACATGCCGGATGTGCTCCATCTATCCACTCTATCTCCCGCATAATCTGCATCACAAAACCCTACTGCACAAAAGTCATCAGATTTATGATACCATAATCCAAAATTATAAGTCCCCTTAATGTATCTAATGATGCGCTTAACGGTCGTAAGATGGGATTCTTTCGGGTGTGATTGAAACCTTGAACATACACCCACACTTTGAACAATATCCGGTCTAGAGGAGGTAAGGTACATGAGTGAACCTATCATTCATCTATACCTTGTTTCATCCACATCTTGACCATCATCATCCTTTTCAAGTTTTGTGTTAGGATGCATTGGTGTACCCATTGGTTTGGAATTTTCTAAGCCAAACTTTTTGATAAGTTCTTTTGCATACTTTCCTTGGTGAATAAAAGTACCACTAGGAGTTTGTTTGATTTGGAGGCCAAGAAAGAAAGTTAGCTCTCCCATTAAACTCATCTCAAACTCACTAGTCATAAGTTTTCCAAACTCTTCACACAAGGATACATTGGCCGATCCAAATACAATGTCATCAACATAAACTTGAACTAGGAGAATATCATCATTAGATGCTTTAATGAATAAATTTGTGTCGGTGGTACCCCTTTGAAATTGATTTTCCAATAAGAAGGCACTAAGCCTTTCATACTAAGCTCTTGGAGCTTGTCTAAGGCCATAAAGGGCCTTTGATAATTTGAAAACTTAATTTGGAAATTCTTTGTCTTCAAAACCGGGGGGTTGTGCCACATACACTTCTCTATCAATAAAGCCATTAAGGAAAGCGCATTTAACATCCATTTGAAACATTTTGAAACCTTTATGGGCAGCATAGGCAAGAAGCAATCTAATGGCTTCCATTCTAGCTACCGGAGCAAAAGACTCATCAAAATCTATACCCTCTTCTTGATCATAACCTTGGGCCACTAATCTAGCCTTGTTACGAACAACTTGTCCATCCTCACCAAGTTTATTTTTAAACACCCACTTAGTACCCGTAACTTTCTTACCATCCGGATGAGGTACTAGTGTCCAAACCTCATTCTTGTCGAATTGAGCAAGCTCTTCTTGCATTGCTTTGACCCAAGATGGATCTTCAAGAGCTTGTTTGACATTGTTGGGCTCCATTTGAGACAAGAGGGCAAAATTGCTTGGTTCAGATTGCCTTTTGGTGGAGGATCTTGTTGTTACTCCTTGAGAAGGATCACCAATTATGAAGTCATGAGGATAACCCCTCATAGACTTCCATTCTCTAGGCTTCCGAAGTGGTGTTGAGCTTTGATGAGTTTCTGGTGGTCTCACTGTTTCAGTTTCTCGTGTCTGCTCAGAAGATAAAATAGAAATATCTCTTCCAATCTGACGAGACAAAACTGGACTGGCAGATTCTTCGTTTTGAGCAGATTTGGGATTTTCTTCACTTGTTCCAGCCTTTTCACCATCTGAATCATTATCTATCAAAGCACTGGAAATTAAGTTAGAATCACAAAAAGTAACATGTATGGATTCCTCTATAGTTCTATGTTCATTGAGATAAACTCTATAGGCCTTGCTTGTGGTGGAATATCCAACAAATATTCCTTCATAAGATTTTAGATCAAATTTTCCAAGGTTTTCTCTATTATTAAGTACAAAGCATTTGCATCCAAAAACATGAAAGTACTTAAGATTTGGAGGGGTTCCTTTCCATAGCTCATAAGGAATTTTCTTCAACCCTTTTCTAATGATTGTCCTATTCAAAATATAACAAGCTATATTCACAGCTTCAGCTCATAAAAATTTAGGAATCTCGTTCTCACAAAGCATAGCCCTAGTCATCTCTTGAAGGCTCCTATTCCTTCTTTCAACCACCCCATTTTGTTGGGGGGTTCTAGGGCATGAAAAGTTATGAGAAATTCCTAAGTCATCACAGAATTTTTCAAAGTCTTGGTTTTTAAATTCTCTTCCGTGATCACTTCTTAAATTGGCAATTTTTAAATCTTTTTCGTTTTGAATTTTCTTGCAAATAGTAGAGAAGGCATGAAAAGTATTATTTTTATGAGCAAGAAAAAGTACCCAACCAAATCTAGAGTAATCATCTACCACCACAAGACCATAGTGTTTACCTCCTAAACTTTGAGTTCTTGTTGGTCCAAAAAGATCAATATGTAACATCTCTAATGGCCTTTTGGTTGAAATTCCATCTTTAGGTTTAAAGGTGGATTTTACTTGTTTGCCCAATTGGCAAGCATCACAAGTAAGATCCTTATCAAATTTGATGTTTGAAATTCCTCTAACCAGATTTTTTTTAACAAGCTTAGAAATTTGGTACATGCTTGCATGACCCAACTTTCTATGCCATAGCCATTTTTCAGATTCAAGAGATGTAAAGCATGCTACATTTTATTCTTTTAGGTCCTCAAGAGTCAATCCATACACATTATTGCATCTTTTAGCTTCAAATAAAATATCCCTAGTTTTCTCACAAACAACTAAACAAACAAACTTCCTAAAAATAACCTCAAAGCCTAAATCACACAATTGACTAACACTAAGTAAATTATGTTTCAAACCATGTACAAGAAGAACATCATTTATACAAGATGAAAAATTTTTACCAACTTTCCCAACAGCCACTATTTTTCCTTTTGCATCATCACCGAAAGTGACAAGTCCTCCATCATATTCATCAAGCTTTATGAAGAAGGTTGTCTTTCCGGTCATATGCCTAGAGCATCCGCTATCCATGTACCACATATTTTCTTTCCGTTTGGATGCTAGGCACACCTACAAAACAAGCTTAAGTGACTTAGGTATCCAAATTTTCTTGGATCCTTTCACGTTAAACCATCTCTTATGTCCTAAGCCAGTGTAATAAAAAACAACTTTACAAACTTTATCACCAATCATTCTTTTACTAAAAAAACATTGAATAGGAAAGTGTCCATTTCGATTGCATAGTCTACAAAATCTTGGAGTTGCTATTTTGTTAAAGTAGGTGGGATCTTGAAATCTTGTATCATTAGAGGATGAAGCAAAGTTTTCAAAATGAGATTTTTCAGCCGATTTATAAAACCCCAACTCAGCCTTATCATAAAGAGGTTTTTGACTAGCCAAGATTTGATTCAGATTTTCAGAACTTTGGGTGAACTGGGCTAAGTCTTCCTTAAGCCTCTTAACCTCTTTAAGCAACTCTTCATTTCTTTTAAAACAGTCTACATATGCAAGAACGGAATGATCACTTTCACAGCTCTTAATTTGGGCTTTTAACTGCTTATTTTCTTCAACAAGATCACAAGCAGTTTCGGCCTCCCTCACTTTTTCTTTAAGAAAACTGTTTTCAGCTTTAAGAATGGTGATTTGTTGTTCAAGTTCTTGATTTTCCAGCAGAAAGCATCTTATTTTTTCAGAAAGGTGGTATATCATAAGATGAAGATCTTCAGTGTTAGGGTTATGAAAGACTACCTGATCTATGTGATCTGCTATGAGACAAGGTTGTGACTTGGTCTCAGATTCTTCATCATCATCATCCGAGTCATTTTCCAAATCTTCCCATGAAGCCATCAGTCCCTTCTTCTTTCCTCTTTTTGGCTTTCTCTTCCTTCTTTAACTTGGGACAATCAGATTTGAAATGCCCCATTTCCTTACAGTTGTAACAAGTTACTTTGCTAAGATCTTTCTTCATTTTCCTTGAGCTGCTGCCTTTGCCTTTGAGCTTCACCATTTTTCTGAATTTTTTTGCAAACAACACAAATTCATTTTCAAATGAGTTATCACTGGATTCATCATCCAGAGGATTAGTGACAGAAGAAAAAGCTATTCCTTTCTTTTTTGAATCTTTTTTTAAGTAGGTGTTTTCAAAGGCAAGTAAATTTCCTCTCAAATCATCATAAGTCATAGAGTCAAGACCACTACTCTCAGAGATAATTAAAGCTTTTGTTTCCCACTCTTTTGTGAGACATCTCAACACTCTTCTCACTAGCACAGATTCAGGATACTTGATTCCCATAGCATCCAAGCCAACAATAATGGTGTTGAAGCGTTCAAACATCTTATCAATGGATTCTCCTTCCTTCATTGCAAACATTTCGTACTCTCTGTTTAACATATCAATCCTGGTCTTTTTCACAATGGTTGTTCCTTCATGAGTAACTAGGAGTTTATCCCAGATTTCCTTTGCTGTTGTGCAACGTGATACCCGTCGGTACTTGATGCGTGAGCATCTTGTCTATCTTTTCCTAGTGAATTTGCATCTATATTATTGAATTTAATTAAGAATTAATTATATTTTAGCCACTATGGATGCTATTTTGAGTTTTGTACAATACTGTTTATTTTAGGTAGCATTTGGCGGAATTTGATGGAGTTTCTGCAGAGAAAGAGAAGAAGCCAAGGAGATGACCAGCGAATACCGACACGGACGAATGACTCACGCGACCGCGCAGAATGGAGGAAATCGCAATGACACGATCGCGTGCCTGACGCGATCCCGTGGACTGGAATCTGCACAAATGACGCGAACGCGTGGACGACGCGGACGCGTCACATGCGCCACGTGCAGAAAAAGTAGAAAAACGTTGGGGTCGATGTCTGGGCTGTTTTGACCCAGTTCTTAGCCCAGAAATCACAGATTAAAAGCTACATAATGGACAAATCAAGTGGTCCCACCCATCAGCTGAAGACTTGTTAATTAATTCGAATTTTAAATTCAAATCTTATTTTAGGAAAAGATATTATTTTAATTTTAATTTTAGATATTTGATTTTTTTTATTTATTAGGATTAGATATAAAAGGTATCCCAATAGGGTGGTTCCAGCACAACATTCTACAACATTATTTCATACAAATTTATATTTCATATTCCATGAGCAATTAATCCTCCATTGTTAAGGTTAAGAACTATGTCTATTGTATGGATTGATAATATTATTTTTCTATTTTAATTCATGTTTTGATTTATATTTCAATAATTATTTTCGTTCTTTATTTTATGAATTTGGGTGGAACGGAAGTATGACCCATGTTCTATTTGAGTTCTTGTATAACTTGGAAAAGCTCTTTACTTGAACAATAGCTTGAAAACATATTATCCTGAATTTCTAATTGTTTGTATTTAACGGGATATGTGACATATAATCCTCTTATTTTTGGATAATTAGGATTCTTGTGGCATATAAACTAGAATTTGATCATCACCCTCTAATTGGAATTAATTGACCAAGGAATTGGCTGTTGATGAATTTTAGAGGAGACTAGGAAGGTCTAAGGAATTAGGGTCTAGTCATAAATAGTTTGCCATGAATTAAATCTTGCATAATTAAAATAGTTAATAAGAAAAGTTAATCCAGAAAATAGATAACTCTGAAGCCTTAACTGCCTTCTCCATATATTATTCCCAACTTAATTACTCGCCCTTCTTTAATATTTTTGATATTGTTTGTCTTTTATATTGCATCTCAACACCAATTCTTGTTTGTCTAACTAAGCCTATCAAACACTAGTGTTGCTTAGTCCATCAATCCTCGTGGGATCGACCCTTACTCACGTAAGGTATTACTTGGTACGACCCGGTGCACTTGCCGGTTAGTAAGTGTGGTTGTAAAATACCGTACCAAATTTTTGATGCCGTTGCCGGGAATTGACTGTGATTAACAACTATTAGTTACTTGATTGTTTAGATTAGGCGTTTTGATTTTAATTAGTTTTATTATCATTATTATTAATTTTTATTTATTTTAATTCCCGTAAAAAAATTTTTTTCTTTTTCCTTTGTTTTTTCGTTGATAACCCCCTCCTTCTGTTCCCCATTTTAATTTTCATACTTTATTTAACCTTTGAATTTTGTTTTCAAACTTGCGTCCATTTTTTTTATCTTCCTTTTTATTTTTTTTTATTTTCTTTTATTTTCATTTTGTTTCTTCCTATTAATTTTCTTATCTTTTAATATTTTATTTTATTTCTATTTTTAACTTCTGA
>NC_029790.2:23497702-23502892 GCF_000816755.2 Arachis ipaensis | reverse complement strand
TCTCTTAGACTTTGATCCTGAACCTGAAAGAACTTTCAGGCGACGTTTACAACAAGCAAGACTTTGCAAGGCTGCAGAATCCACTATGGCAAATAATAATGCTAATGCCAATGTGGTAAATCCGAATGGGGATGATCAACAGAGGAGAGTGCTTGGCTCTTATTCTTCCCCTACTGCGGATCTTTATGGAAAAAGTATTGTGGTGCCTCCTATAACTGCAAACAACTTTGAGTTGAAGCCACAATTGGTCACACTGGTGCTTCTGCTTGTGTATGCGCAGGAATAGAGATAAAGAACATCTCTTAGACTTTGATCCTGAACCTGAAAGAACTTTCAGGCGACGTTTACAACAAGCAAGACTTTGCAAGGCTGCAGAATCCACTATGGCAAATAATAATGCTAATGCCAATGTGGTAAATCCGAATGGGGATGATCAACAGAGGAGAGTGCTTGGCTCTTATTCTTCCCCTACTGCGGATCTTTATGGAAAAAGTATTGTGGTGCCTCCTATAACTGCAAACAACTTTGAGTTGAAGCCACAATTGGTCACACTGGTGCAACAGAACTGCCAGTATCATGGACTTCCTCATGAAGATCCAAATCAGTTTATATCTAATTTTCTGCAGATATGTAATACTGTGAAGACAAATGGAGTGAACCCAGAGGTGTACAAACTCATGCTCTTCCCGTTTGCTCTGAGGGATAAAGCAAAGTTATGGCTAGATTCCCAACCAAAGAAAAGTTTGAATACTTGGGACAAGGTTGTTACTAAGTTTTTCACAAAATTTTTCCCACCAAAGAAGCTGACTAAGCTTAGGTTGGAAGTTCAGACTTTCAGACAGAAGGAGGGTGAAACTCTTTATGAAGCTTGGGAAAGGTACAAGCTGCTGACTAGGCAATGCCCTCCTGACATGTTCTCCAAGTGGACCTAATTAGATATTTTTTATGAAGGCTTGGGTGAGATGTCCAAGATGAGCTTAGATACCTCTGCAGGCGGTTCATTGCACAAGAAGAAGACACCAGAGGAGACTATTGAGCTGATTGAATTGGTTGCAAGCAACCAATATTTATACTCATCTAACAGGAATCCTGTGAACTCTGAGACCGCTCAGAAGAGAGGCGTGTTGGAAGTAGAAGCCGTTAATGCTCTTCTTGCTCAGAACAAGCTTATGTCTCAGCAGATAAATCTACTCACTCAACAGATGGGTGGCATGCAAGTCTCAGCTATCAACACTCAAAATCCACCCCAAGATACCTCCTATGACATGACAGGTAACTTTATGCAAAATGATAATTATGATTATGCTCAACCCTCTTCTGAACAGGTGAATTACATGGGGAGTGGTCCTAGAAATCCAAACAATGATCCATATTCTAAGACATACAATCAGGGGTGGAGGAATCACCCAAATTTTGGGTGGAGAGATCAACCTCAGAGACCTCAGAACTTCAACAATAGTTCTCAGGGCGGTTTTCAACAGAACAACTATAATAACCGCCAATTTCAGTCTCAGCAATAACAACCACCTTAGCAGGCAAATTCTAAATCCCAAGAAGATTCTAAGTGGGAGATGATGATGAGTTTCGTGCAAGAAACTAGAGCCTCCATTAGAAACTTGGAGGTGCAAATGGGTCAAATGAGCAAGCAATTACCGGAAAGGTCTTCAAATACATTCCCTGGTGATACAGTAGTGAACCCAAGAGAAGATTGCAAGGCCATTCAATTGAGAAGTGGTAAGGTAGCTAGTTCTGATACTAAGGTCAATGAAGATCTAGTTGAAAAGGAAACTCTAGAGGAGAAGAAAGAAGAAGTAGAGCATGCCCCTCCTAAACGTGCAGACAACCCATTTCCTGACTCTCTTGACACTTATCCCACACTTGCCAAAGGCCCCTGAATACAAGCAAAAAATGCCATATCCTCAGAGGCTTCAGAAGGCGTCCAAAGAAAAGTAATTCTCTAAATTTTGAGATGTCTTCAAGAAGCTGCAGATCAACATCTCTTTTGCAGAGGCTCTGGAGCAAATGCCTCTCTATGCTAAATTTATGAAAGAGTTGTTGACCCACAAGAGGAATTGGAAGGAGCAAGAAACTGTAGTGTTAACTAAGGAATGCAGTGCTATTATTCAACACACCCTTCCTGAGAAAATGCCAGACCCAGGGAGTTTTGTCATTCCTTGCACCATTGGAGAAGTCGGCATTCAAAGAGCTTTATGTGATCTTGGAGCTAGCATCAACCTCATCCCAAAATGAGCTGATGAACACGCCTATAAAGGAGAAGGAAGCCCCCAAGCTTGAGCTCAAACCCTTACCCCCTTCTCTGAAATATGAATTTTTGGGTGAAAATGATTCATATCCAGTGATTCTTAGCTCTTCCTTGAAGCCTGAAGAGGAAGAGGCGCTTGTTTCAGTGCTCAAGAGTCATAAAACAGCTCTTGGGTGGATCATTAGTGACTTGAAAGGGATTAGTCCAACCAAGTGCATGCACAAGATTCTTCTTGAAGATGATGCCAAACCAGTTGTGCAACCACAAAGGAGACTTAATCCAACTATAAAAGAGGTGGTCCAAAAAGAGGTAATGAAATTATGGGAAGCAGGTATTATTTACCCTATTTCTGATAGTCCTTGGGTAAGTCCTGTGCAGGTAGTTCCCAAGAAAGGAGGGATGACAGTGATCAAGAATGAAAAGAATGAGCTTATTCCTACAAGAACAGTCACAGGATGGAGAATGTGCATAGATTACAGGAGGCTCAACACTGCTACAAGGAAGGATCATTTCCCCCTCCCTTTCATTGATCAGATGCTTGAGAGGTTAGCTGGTCATGCTTTTTATTGTTTTCTAGATGGATATTCTGGATATAATCAAATTGCAGTGGACCCTCAAGATCAAGAAAAGACAGCATTCACATGCCCCTTTGGAGTATTTGCCTACAGGAGAATGCCATTTGGACTTTGCAATGCTCTAGCAACTTTTCAGAGGTGTATGCTTTCAATTTTTTCTGATATGGTTGAAAAGTTTATTGAGATATTTATGGATGACTTTTCTATTTTTGGTAATTCTTTTAAATCTTGCCTTAAACATTTATCTCTTGTCTTGAAACGGTGTCAAGAATCAAACCTTGTTTTAAATTGGGAAAAATATCATTTTATGGTTACAGAAGGCATTGTTCTTGGACACCGAATTTCAAGTAAGGGAATTGAGGTTGACAGAGCAAAGGTGGAGGTAACTGAAAAATTACCACCACCAACAAATGTTAAGGCAATTAGGAGTTTCTTGGGTCATGCAGGATTTTATAGAAGATTTATAAAGGATTTTTCTAAAATTACAAAACCATTGAGCAATCTGCTGGTTGTTGATGTTCCTTTTGTCTTTGATTCTGATTGTCTGCATGCTTTTGAAATTCTGAAAGCAAACCTTACCTCTGCTCCCATTATAGCTCCCCCTAACTGGGATTTACCATTTGAATTAATGTGTGATGCTAGTGATTTTGCTATAGGAGCTGTTTTAGGACAAAGGCATGGTAAGCTTGTACATGTCATTTATTATGCCAGTCGTGTGTTAAATGATGCTCAAAAGAATTACACAACTACAGAAAAAGAATTATTAGCTGTTGTGTATGCTGTTGATAAGTTTAGGTCCTATTTACTTGGTTCTAAGGTTATTGTTTATACTAACCATGCTGCTTTGAAGTACCTTCTAACCAAGCAGGATTCTAAACCAAGATAAATCAGATGGGTGTTACTCCTTCAGGAGTTTGATATTGAAATAAAAGACAGGAAACGGTCAAAAAATCAAGTAGCTGACCATCTCTCCAGAATTGAGCCTGAAGCAGAAGTGCAACCACCCACAGCTGTAACTGAGACATTTCTGGATGAGCAATTGTTTCTCATTCAGCAGGCTCCATGGTTTGCAAACATTGCAAATTATAAGGCCATGAATTTTATCCCAAGGAAGTACAGTAGGCAACAAGTGAAGAAGCTATTGACTGATGCAAAGTACTACATTTGGGAGGAACCATACCTTTTTAAAAGGTGTTCAGATGGAATTATCCGGAGGTGTGTCCCAGATGAAAAAAAATAGCAGATTCTTTGGCACTGTCATGGTTCTGAGTATGGAGGCCACTTTGGTGGTGAAATGACAGCTACAAAGGTCCTTCAAAGTGGGTTTTACTGGCCAACTCTCTTTAGAGACTCAAGAGAATTTGTAAAGTACTGTGACAGATGTGAAAAAGCAACGAATCTCCCTGCCAACCATGAAATGCCACAGCAGGGGATTCTTGAGGTTGAGTTGTTTGATGTGTGGGGTATTGATTTCATGGGACCTTTTCCACCCTCACATTCAAACAACTATATTCTAGTGGCAGTTAATTATGTGTCCAAGTGGGTGGAAGTGGTAGCTCTACCCACCAATGATGCCAAGGTGGTAATGAGCTTTCTTCAGAGGTATATCTTTAGCCGGTTTGGTGTCCCAAGGACACTCATTAGTGATGGAGGAAGTCACTTCTGTAACAGACAACTGGACTCTCTTCTGCATAGATATGGCGTCCGTCATAAAGTGGCAACCCCCTATCACCCTCAGACAAGTGGACAGGTTGAAGTTTCCAACAGGGAACTTAAGAGGATTCTGGAAAAGACTGTCAGTATCTCAAGAAAGGACTGGTCTAGGAAGCTTGATGATGCTCTCTGGGCTTACCGAACAGCATACAAGACTCCAATTGGCATGTCCCCGTATCAGTTGGTCTATGACAAAGCCTGTCACTTGCCAGTGGAGCTGGAGCACAAGGCTTATTGGGCAATCAGGTACCTGAATATTGACTCAGAAGCTGCAGGAATTAAGCGGATGCTTCAGTTGAATGAGCTTGATGAATTTAGATATTCAGCCTATGAGAATGCCAAGCTCTATAAGGAGAGAACCAAGCTACTGCATGACAAGAAGATTGCCATTAGAGTCTTTGAGCCAGGACAGAAAGTGCTTCTATATAATTCAAGGCTCAAATTCTTTCCCGGGAAGCTGAAATCCCGGTGGTCAGGACCGTTTGTGGTTACCAGAGCCTCACCATATGGTCATGTGGAAATACAGGAAGATAATTCTGACAGGAAATTTACAGTGAATGGCCAGAGGTTGAAGCACTATCTTGGAGGCGAGATTGACCGCCAGAGGTCCACTCATCTGCTGAACTAGCAGAACTGACC
>NC_029790.2:23485420-23496653 GCF_000816755.2 Arachis ipaensis | reverse complement strand
TATAATTCAAGGCTCAAATTCTTTCCCGGGAAGCTGAAATCCCGGTGGTCAGGACCGTTTGTGGTTACCAGAGCCTCACCATATGGTCATGTGGAAATACAGGAAGATAATTCTGACAGGAAATTTACAGTGAATGGCCAGAGGTTGAAGCACTATCTTGGAGGCGAGATTGACCGCCAGAGGTCCACTCATCTGCTGAACTAGCAGAACTGACCGTCAAGCTAGTGACATTAAAGAAGCGCTTGTCGGGAGGCGACCCGATAATTTTGTATCCTTCGCTATTTTTCGTAGTATTTTTTCTTAGTTATTTTATTTTTATTGAGTTCTTACTAATTTTCTGATCATGCAGCTATGTTCTTCCAGGAACCGAACACCTCAAGCTCTAAAAAAAAAGAAAAGAAAAGAGAGGCACACGACGCGATCGCGTCATTGACGCGAACGCGTAAATCATGTGTGCGTGAAAAATAAATTTGAACAGAGAGTTGCGCTGGAGTGGCGCAAGAATGATGCCTCTAGCACAAACAAGCCCACGCGGACGCATGGCTCACGCGACCGCGTCATTCATGAATTTTGCCACTTCACGCGACCGCGTCATCCACGCGAACGCGTGACCCAAAAAATCGACGTAGAAGGTGTCTGGACAGAGAGTTAAGCTGGCTTGAGGCAAGAAGTGTGCTAAAAGCACAAATTTGGTCATGCGATCGCGTGCCTGATGCTAAAGCGTCATTATGAAGAATGCGCGACGCACGCGATCGCGTCATTGACGCGAACGCGTCGCTTGCGCCGCCCAATTTTCTTTCTCTCTCTCTCTCCCAATCCTAATTCTCTCTTATTCTCTTATCCTTTTATTTTTTCTTTCATTTTAATATTTGTCTCTTCTATTTTCAGTTCTTCTTTGCTTGAGGACAAGCAAACCTTTAAGTTTGGTGTTGACGCTTCGCTTATAGGTTTTCTGTCTATTCTTATGGCACCAAAGGAAGGCGAATCATCTTCATGGAGGAACACAACCTAAAGAATAAAATGACCGCTAGGATAATTAAGGTGGTTGAGTTCCTTTCATTTTTATTCCTTCCCTCTTTTCTATATTATGTTCCAGTTTCTTGTTATTTTTCTTTGTTTGTTGCATGATCCTTTATTAGTTAGAATCCTAGGACTAGTTTAGTTTTCATTTAATTGCTTTAATGCTGAAAAGACGTTTCATGTACCACTCACTGAACTTGAATCTAAAAATAAAAGAAAAAGAAGTGATGTATTGCATGAGAAATTGAGTTAATTTTAAAAATAGTCGGATTTACTTAAATGTGGTGGTATTTTCTGTAATTCTGAAAGCATGACATGAACACTGCATAATTTTTGATAGTGAAGTTTATGAATGTTAAAATTGTTGGCTCTTAAAAGAATGATGAAAAAGAAAAATATTATTGATAATCTGAAAAATCATAAAATTGATTCTTGAAGCAAGAAAAAGCAGTGAAAAACACAAAGCTTGCGGAAAAAAAAATAAAATAAAATAAAATAAACAAGAAAAAGAAAAAGCAAGCAGAAAAAGCCAATAACCTTTGAAACTAAAAGGCAAAGGGTAAGAAAAAAAAAGGATCCAAGACTTTGAGCATTAATGGATAGTAGAGCCCTAAGGAATAAAATCCTGGCCTAAGCGGCTAAATCAAGCTGTCCCTAACCATGTGCTTGTGGCGTGAAGGTGTCAAGTGAAAAGCTTGAGAATGAGCAGATAAAGTCATGGTCCAAAGCAAAAAGAGTGTGCTTAAGAACTCTGGGCACCTCTAACTGGGGACTTTAGCAAAGCTGAGTCACAATCTGAAAAGGTTCACCCAGTTATGTGTCTGTGGCATTTATGTATCCAGTGGTAATACTGAAAAACAAAATGCTTAGAGTCACAGCCAAGACTCATAAAGTAGCTGTGTTCAAGAATCAACATACTAAACTAGGAAAATCAATAACACTATCTGAATTCTGAGTTCCTATGGATGCCAATCATTCTGAACTTCAAAGGATAAAGAAAGATGTCAAAACTGTTCAGGATTGCAGTTATAAACCCCACTATAAGAGAAAACATGGGCTTAATCGAACTCTCATTCTCATGCAAATTCACATCCTAAGCTTATATTAGTTTTGGTTGCTTGAGGACAAGCAACAGTTTAAGTTTGGTGTTGTGATGCGTGAGCATCTTGTCTATCTTTTCCTAGTGAATTTGCATCTAAATTGTTGAATTTAATTAAGAATTAATTATATTTTAGCCACTATGGATGCTATTTTGAGTTTTGTATAATACTGTTTATTTTAGGTAGCATTTGGCGGAATTTGATGGAGTTTCTGCAGAGAAAGAGAAGAAGCCAAGGAGATGACCAGCGAATACCGACGCAGACGCATGGCTCACGCGACCGCGCAGAATGGAGGAAATCGCAATGACGCTGACGCGATCGCGTGGACTGGAATATGCACAAATGACGCGAACGCGTGGACGACGCGGACGCGTCACATGCGCCACGTGCAGAAAAAGTAGAAAAACGCTGGGGGTGATGTCTGGGCTGTTTTGACCCAGTTCTTAGCCCAGAAATCACAGATTAAAAGCTGCATAATGGACAAATCAAGTGATCCCACCCATCAGCTGAAGACTTGTTAATTAATTCAAATTTTAAATTCAAATCTTATTTTAGGAAAAGATATTATTTCAATTTTAATTTTAGATATTTGATTTTTTTTATTTATTAGGATTAGATATAAAAGGGATCCCAATAGGGTGGTTCCAGCACAACATTCCACAACATTATTCCATACAAATTTACATTTCATATTCGATGAGCAACTAATCCTCCATTGTTAAGGTTAGGAGCTCTGTCTATTGTATGGATTGATAATATTATTTTTCTATTTTAATTCATGTTTTGATTTATATTTCAATAATTGTTTTCGTTCTTTATTTTATGAATTTGGGTGGAATGGAAGTATGACCCATGTTCTATTTGAGTTCTTGTATAACTTGGAAAAGCTCTTTACTTGAATAATAGCTTGAAAACATATTACCCTGAATTTCTAATTGTTTGTATTTAACGGGATACGTGACATATAATCCCCTTATTTTTGGATAATTAGGATTCTTGTGGCATATAAACTAGAATTTGATCATCACCCTCTAATTGGAATTAATTGACCAAGGAATTGGCTGTTGATGAATTTTAGAGGAGACTAGAAAGGTCTAAGGAATTAGGATCTAGTCATAAATAGTTTGCCATGAATTAAATCTTGCATAATTAAAATAGTTAATAAAAAAAGTCAATCCAGAAAATAGATAACTCTGAAACCTTAACTGCCTTGTCCATATATTATTCCCAACTTAATTACTCGCCCTTCTTTAATATTTTTGATATTGTTTAATGTCTTTTATATTGCATCTCAACACCAATTCTTGTTTGTCTAACTAAGCCTATCAAACACTAGTGTTGCTTAGTCCATCAATCCTCGTGGGATCGACCCTTACTCACATAAGGTATTACTTGGTACGACCCGGTGCACTTGCCGGTTAGTAAGTGTGGTTGTAAAATACCGCACCAGTACTCCTCAAAACTGATAGCACAGTTGAGCAGATTGATAGCCTTGGCGTTGAGCTCCACCTTTTTTCTATCTTCATCCGTCCAACTTGCTTCTGGTTTGAGAGAAACAACTCCTTCGGCACTTGTCACAGTTGGATATTGAGGTCCTTCCAGGATGATCTTCCACAGTCTGTAATCCACTGCTTGTACAAATATCTTCATCCTCTCCTTCCAATAGGTATAATTTTTCCCATTAAAAAGAGGAGGTCTGTTGCTTGATTGTCCTTCGGTCAGATTGTAGGACACCACATTTGAGCCACTGTTTTCTGCCATGAGGATCTTTACTCCAAGCTGCAAAGCTTGATTTCTTTGAGACCAAGCTCTGATACCAATTGATGGTTATCAGTGGCTAAGAGAAGGGGGGTTTGAATCTTAGCCCCCTTTTTGCTTGATAATACTTCCTGACCTTTGAAACCAATTTTGAAAACTTCTTGTCTTTTTATCTCGTCACTAGCCACGAGACTTTTTCTTTTATCTCGTCCCCAGCCACGAGACTTTTATTTTTGTCTCGTCACTTGACACGAGATATTTTTTGGTTTTTGCTCCTGTGCAGTAGATATAGAAATGGAGTAGAAAAGAGAGAAAATTACATCCAGATATATCCTGGTTCAGCTGCTAAGTGCAGTGCAGCCTACATCCAGTCTCCATCACAAACATGATAGAATTTCACTATAATCTTCCTGATTACAATCTGTAAAGTGCTAACCCAACTTACAAGGAGATTCCCACAGATTCATGAAACACAACATAGATAAACAAAGGAACTCTAAGGACATCTATGGCTTTTTCTTTTAATTTTGCACTCTCTGCCTTTTTCTGCTCTATGGCTTTTTTATACAAACCTCACTGTTTGCCTTTTTCCATGAGACTCAAGACATGACAAAATTAAATAGAAAAATACAAAACATAATACATTGAAGGAGAAGAAAATCTGTTAGCTCAGGTAGCTCTAAGAACCCTGTGCCTTGCACTCTCACACTTTTTCCTTACTCCAAACCGTGGCTGTTCTCTCTTTTTATAGAAGAGGGAAGCCTGCACCTTTAAAACTAAAAAACCAAGCCAACTTCTTCTTCTCCATGAACAAAATTGATTCGGCCAGAGAGAGAGAGAAGAGATAACCCATGTAAAACCCAAGATGCAATTACCTCTAGTCCTTCCTTGGTCATCACTCTTCATCAATCCGAGCGCTCCATCCTTGGCTTGCTCTCCAAGATGGATTTCTGGCCCTTGATGCTTCATGATGATGATGGCTTCTTCTGCTCCACTTTTGCTTCCTCCCTCACGTAGCCACCCTAGCTACCTTCTTTGATGAGTGAACCCAAAAGCAGTGACAAGCCATCCCTCCAAGGATCTTCTCTTTGCTGACCGAATCTCCTTCAACCATTTTTGGTATGAAGAAGCCAAGATCTCATCACAAAATCTTACTACAAGTGATAAGAATCTCAGCCACAGCATACTTTATGTTTTCTTTTTCTTGCCATCATTGTGATGGTCTTTGTTGCTTGCCTTCCCTTCTTTTTGATAGCTCAAAGTCTCTATGATTTGCTGTGTAAGGACCAAAGAGAAGGAAAGAGATGAGAGAGAAAGAGATATGAAGAAAAGCAATCAAGTGAGTTTGAGTAAATTAATTAATGTGAGTTGCTTTTACTTCCTTTAGGTGGAGTAGCGTGTAGCATTGCTAATCACCATCAAATCAATTTGTCAATTTCTCTCTCATAGTTCCCATGCAATAAATGATAATTGAATGAATTTGAAATCCATCACATGGTTAGTGTTGAGATCCATTGGAAGGCATAGGCAAATATCAACATTTGCTTTCCTGATGAAATATTTTCGGATTAAGCATTGGAGTATCCAACCAAGATTTTGAGTTGGTCTAGTGATAATGTGAATTGAATCTGGCCCATTCAAAATATTTCAGCCACACTTTTTTTATTATTTATATCAAAGCTAATGATAAGATCAATTGGGCTTAATTCATCAATTCTGGCCCAACTAACACAACCATTATTTTAGCCATATAAATTCAATTCCAAGGCTGAGTATATGAATTGGGCTGGCTAATATTTTTCGGCCCAACACTAAAATTCTGCATTGCAAAAATATTTAAATCAATATATGAAAATTAAAATTAATCACATTAATAATGTTTGATCATCACTAATTTAGAAATAGAGTTTTCCAAACTCATCACAGAATTTACCTCTGTACCCATCTGGATTCAGATTTGGGGCCTCCCAGAGCATTGCAAAACAAAAGATCTGGGAAAGAGGATAGGAGAGACCTTAGGGGAGGTGTTAGATGTTGGTATTTTCTCTATGCGGAGTAAGGAGGAAAGCCTGCTAAAAATTAAGGTCAAGCTCGATATTACAAAGCCATTACGAAGAGTGCTAAAAATCTCTGGCAGCAATAACATAGTTACTGAACTCCAACTCAAATACGAGCGCATTGGTAACTTTTGTTATTATTGTGGGAGTATTGGACATAAAATCAGAAATTGTCAACAGCACTTGGAGGATGTGGCGACTGGAAAGGAAATAGAGGAGAAATTGGGAGGATGGCTCAGAGCAGACCAAATTGGAAGAAGAGTGGAATATGAAAAAGAAAATCGGAATCCAAACAGCAATCACAACAGATCTGAAAAAAGTAGAGAACAGAAACCAGTACCTGTTAATTTAATGTTAGAATTCGCAAACTTCTCTATCCAAGATAGAAGTTCACAAAAGAGAGAAGAGGAGAATGAGGCTCAAAGCTCTTGCAAGGTCCTGACCAGTAAGGAAAAAGAAGGAAGAGAGACTGAAATAATTAAAGGAGTAGAGGATATAAGGAGTGGGGGAGAAGAAATAAGAAGAATAGCAAATCAGAACAAAATGGAGGAGCTAACTTTCTCCATTGGGGTAGTGAAGGCGAAGGGAGAAAAGGAAAATTCGAAGAAATTGAAACTGAAACAGATAGCTAGAAGGAAAAATTTGTATAGTGCAATCTCAGGAAGTAAAAGGAGAACAGAAGGGAGCAGCGATATAGCAAGCTATAAGAAACAGTGCTCGGAAGAAACGGCTAAATCAGAACAGGGAGTGGGTGCCACCCCACATTTGGCTCCCAAGGAGGTATGAAGATGGTGATGTGGAATTATCGAGGTTTGGGGAAACCCTTGACAGTTCACAACATTAAAGGGATTAATAAATCCCATTCCCCCGAGGTGTTATTTTTATCCGAAACAAAAAATAATATCTCGACTGTGGAAGGAGTACTGCGGAGGATAGGTTTTCAGTCTTGCTTTGCAGTGAACCCTACTGGAATGGCAGGAGGATTAGTCGTGACATGGAAGGAGGGAGTTAATGTACAAATTTTGAACCATGATACGTTTTTCATTCACTTTATCATGGAAAGCCAACAGGAGAGTAGGAAATGGGAAGTTATTGGTGTTTACTTACACACTGATGAGGCTGGAAGAGATGAGCAATACACAAAGCTGCTACAGATTATGGCACATGGGGGAGACCAAGTGTTATTAACTGAGGATTTCAATGCTATCAGAGCGCACCATGAAAAGGAGGGTGGTAGAGCTAAATCAGCTGACTCCATTCAAAATTTCAATGATTTCATTAATGCGGGAGGACTAGTTGACATGGGGTTTGAAGGAAAAAAATTTACTTGGAATAATAGGCAGTTTGGAGGTAATTTTATACAGAAAAAGCTGGACAGAGCTCTTGTTTCAGTGGCATGGAGGTCTGAATTTTCTGATGCCTTTGTCAAACACCTAGATGACTTGGGCTCGGATCATAAGGCATTGCTATTATGCTCACACAAGGAGGAAAGGAGATCTAAAAGAAGATTTTGATTTCAAGAGCGATGGTGTGAGAAGGAAGAGGTTGGAAACATAATCAAGCAAGCTTGGAAACACGAGGTAGTGGGTTCAGCAATGTTTAGGTTGGCTGGGAAGTTAAAGTCTAGCAGGCACAAGCTAGTGGAGTGGCAATGAACCTCTAATTCCAATTCAAATTCAAAAATCATGAGCCTTAAGGAGAAGATATTAGATGAAACAAACAAAGGGCAGCTTGCAAATGGAGCAACAATTCGTATTTTAGAAGCTGAACTTGAGGAAGCTTGTGAGCAAGAGGAAAGATATTGGAGAGAAAAATTCCGAATACAATGGCTGAAATGGGGGGATAAAAATACGAAGTTCTTCCACTCCAAGTTTCAAGCTAGGAATAGAAGGAACAAAATTAAAGAGCTTAGAGATGAGGATGGGGGGACGGCATCGGATGCGGTGGGCATTGCTGAAATCGCTCAACGGTATTTTGAAATTTTTTTCAACCAGCTTTCCTAAAGATCATACTGAAGAGTTATAAGGAATGCCTAGAAAAATAACAGCAGCAATAAATCGAACTCTGGTGAGGCCTATTTCAGAAAAAGAAGTCAAATCAGCTGTGTTTTCAATTAACCCTTTCTCAGCTCCAGGTGAAGATGGTTTCACGGCTAAATTCTTTTAACACTTTTGGGAGACTATCAAAGGATATGTGATCTGTGCTGTCAAGAGTTTTTTTGGTGGAGGTAGAGTACTAAAAGCTTTCAATCATACCAATATCTGTCTAATCCTTAAGGTGCATGATACTAAGTCTTTGAAACAGATTAGACCTATAAGTCTTAGCACTGTAGTTTAAAAAATTATTTCAAAGATAATTGTTCACAGATTGCAACCAGTTATGCAGAAGGTTATTAGTGACTCACAAAGTGTTTTTATAAAAGGAAGACTCATTAGTGACAATGTTTTGATAGCCCACGAATTTATGCACTCTCTGAAGAATAAAAGATACGGAGATTATGAATTTGCTCTGAAACTTGATATGAGCAAGGCGTATGACCGGGTTGAATGGAATTTTGCCTGGACCATTGGTGCACGAAATTGTGATCTCCAGGCTCGAACAAATCCTGGTAATGGCTCCAAAGCTTGGTGCTTTATCTTAATTCATAATTGTCACAACTTCGATACAACTAACCAGCAAGTGCACTGGGTCGTCCAAGTAATACCTTACGTGAGTAAGGGTCGAATCCCACGGAGATTGTTGGTATGAAGCAAGCTATAGTCACCTTGTAGATCTCAGTCAGGCAGATATAAATGGTTATGTGGTTTTCGAATAATAAATAATAGAATAGGGATAGAGGTACTTATGTAAATCATTGGTAGGAATTTCAGATAAGCGAATAGAGATGCTTTTCATTCCTCTGAACCTCTGCTTTCCTGCTATCTTCATCCAATCTGTCTTACTCCTTTCCATGGCTGGCTTTATGCAAGGGCATCACCATTGTCAGTGGCTACATCCCCTTTTTTTCGCCTTTTTTTTTCTGCAAGCTTTGTTCTTTGCTGCTTTTTCTTGCTTCAAGAATCATTTTTTTTTTATTTTTCAGATTATCAAATAACATGTCTCCTAGTCATCATTCTTTCAAGAGCCAACATATTTAACATTCTTAAACAACAACTTCAAAAGACATATGCACTGTTTAAGCATACATTCAGAAAACAAGAAGCATTGTCACCACATCAATATAATTAAGCTAAGTTCAAGGATAAATTCGAAACTCATGTACTTCTTGTTCTTTTAAATTAAAACATTTTTCTTTTAAGAGAGGTGATGGATTCATAGGACATTCATATCTTTAAGACAAAGTTACTAACTACTAATGATCATGTAATGAAGACACAAACATAGATAAGCACATAACATAGAAAACGAAAAACAGAATAAAGAAGAACAAGGAATGAATCCACCTTAGTGATGGTGGCATTTCCTTCTTGAGGAACCAATGATGTCCTTGAGCTCTTCTATGTCTCTTCCTTGTCTTTGTTGCTCCTCCCTCATTGCTTTTTGATCTTCTCTTATTTCATGAAGCATGATGGAGTGCTCTTGATGTTCCACCCTTAGTTGTCCCATATTGGAACTCAATTCTTCTAGGGAGGTGTTGATGTGCTCCCAATAGTTTTGTGGAGGAAAGTGCATTTGAGACATTTCTGGAATCTCATGGAAATGAGCTTCTTGCGCCTCTTGAGCTCCATGACTGGGCTCTCTTGCTTGCTCCATCTTTTTCTTAGTGATAGGCTTGTCCTCTTTGATGAGGATATCTCCCTCTATGTCAATCCCAGCTGAATTGCATAGGTGGCAAATGAAGTGAGGGAAGGCTAACCTTGCCATGGTGGAGGACTTGTCAGCCACCTTGTAGAGTTCTTGAGGTATAATCTCATGAACTTCCACCTCTTCTCCAATCATGATGCTATGGATCATGATGGCCCGGTCTATAGTAACTTCAGACCGGTTGCTAGTGGGAATGATTGAGCATTGAATAAACTCCAACCATCCTCTAGCTATAGGCTTGAGGTCCAATCTTCTTAGTTGAACCGGCTTGCCTTTGGAGTCAATCTTCCATTGAGCTCCTTCTACACATATGTCCATAAGGACTTGGTCCAACCTTTGATCAAAGTTGACTCTCCTTGTGTAGGGGCGTGCGTTCTCTTCCATGTATGGCAAGTTGAACGCCAACCTCACATTCTCCGGACTAAAATCTAAGTATTTCCCCCGAACCATTGTAACATAGTTCTTTGGATCCGGGTTCTTACTTTGATCATGGTTCTTGGTGATCCATGCATTGGCATAGAACTCTTGAACCATTAGGATGCCGACTTGTTGGATGGGGTTTGTTAGAACTTCCCAACCTCTTCTTTGAATTTCATGTCGGATCTCCGGATACTCATTTCTTTTGAGTTTAAAAGGGACCTCAGGGATCACCTTCTTCTTGGCCACAACATCATAGAAGTGGTCTTGATGTGCTTTGGAGATGAATCTTTCCATCTCCCATGACTCGGATGTGGAAGCTTTTATCTTCCCTTTCCCTCTTCTAGAGGATTCTCCGGTCTTGGGTGCCATCAATGGTAATAGAAAAACAAAAAAGCTATGCTTTTACCACACCAAACTTAGAATATTGCTCGCCCTCGAGCAATAAACAAAAGAATAGAAGAAGAAGAAGAAGAAAGATGGACAGGGAGAGGGAAATGTGGTTTCGGCCAAGAGGAGTGTAGAGGGATGTGTTGTGTGAATTTGATGAAGAATGGAGGTCTTTATATAGGGAAGGGAGGTGGGGTATTGGTTCGGCCATATGGGTGGGTTGGGGTGGGAAATTGGTTTTGAATTTTGAAGGTAGGTGGAGTTTATGAGGTAGGTTTATTGGGAAGAGTGGGTGGATGTGAGTGGTGAAGAGGTGATGGGGAAGAGAGATTGAGGTGATTGGTGAAGGGTTTTTGGGGAAGAGTGTTTATGGGGTTGTGTGAAAGAGAGTGGTGAGAAGAAGTGAGTGGAGGTAAGTGGGGATCCTGTGGGGTCCACAGATCCTGAGGTGTTTGGGAGAGTGCTAGGAGGGATTTTAGTGATCCTTTTACTCAGCTGGCCCACTTGTGCTTCCAAATTTCTAATAGAAGACCTTGTTTCATTCATGAAACTTACAGTGGCCTTGGATAGATCAGAGACTAGATTTGCTAAATTAGAAGCATTTCTTTCAGAGTTCTCTGTCTGTTGCTGAGTGGATGATGGAAAAGGCTTGCTATTGCTAAACCTGTTTCTTCCACCATTATTAAA
>NC_029790.2:23476198-23479267 GCF_000816755.2 Arachis ipaensis | reverse complement strand
CAGGCGTTTTCTTTAGGTGAATGGATCCACCTGCAGAAGTGTCCAGTGACATTTTTGATAGTTCAGATAAACCATCATAGAATATATCCATGATGGTCCATTCTGAAAGCATGTCAGAAGGACACTTTTTGGTTAACTGTTTGTATCTTTCCCAAGCTTCATAGAGGGATTCACCTTCTTTCTGTCTGAAGGTTTGAACATCAGCTCTAAGCTTGCTCAGCTTTTGAGGAGGAAAGTACTTGGCTAAGAAAGCCGTGACCAGCTTATCCCAAGAGTTCAGGCTATCTTTGGGTTGAGAGTCCAACCAGATTCTAGCTCTGTCTCTTACAGCAAAGGGGAAAAGCATGAGCCTGTAGACTTCAGGATCTACTCCATTAGTCTTAACAGTATCACATATCTGCAAGAATTCAGTTAAGAACTGAAAAGGATCTTCAGATGGAAGTCCATGAAACTTGCAGTTCTGCTGCATTAGAGAAACTAATTGAGGTTTCAGCTCAAAGTTGTTTGCTCCAATGGCAGGAATGGAGATGCTTCTTCCATGTAAATTAGAATTTAGGTGCAGTGAAGTCACCAAGCATCTTCCTTACATTATTATTATTTTCGGCTGCCATCTCCTCTGCCTGTTCGAAAATTTCTGAAAGGTTATCTCTGGATTGTTGTATTTTAGCTTCTCTTAATTTTCTCTTCAGAGTTCTTTCAGGTTCTGGATCTGCTTCCACAAAAATGTTCTTATCCTTGCTCCTGCTCATATGACAAAGAAAAAGGCACAGAAAAATAATAATAATAATAGAGATCCTTTATACCACATTATAGGGATCCCTGTGTGAGTAGAAGAAGAGGGGGAGATAAAGAATGTGATGTAAAGGAAGAAACACAACTGTACGAATGGAAGAGATGTGAGATGAGATGTTAGGATATGAATGAATAAATAGAATAAGATGAGAGAGAAGGAGGGAATTTTCGAAAATTATTTTTGAAAAGGAGTTAGTGATTTTTGAAAATGGTTTTTGAAGATTGTTAATTTTTTTTTTTTTCGAAAAATTTTTTTTTTCAAAAGTAAAAATAATTAGTTAAAAGAAATTTTTGAAAAAGAGGGAAGATATTTTCGAAAATTAGAGAGAGAGAATTAGTTAGGTGGTTTTGAAAAAGTTAAGAAACAAACAAAAAGTTAGTTAGTTAGTTGAAACAAATTTTGAAAAGATAAGAAGTTAGGAGGTTAGAAAAGATATTTTGAAAAGATATTTTTGAAAAAGATAAGATGAGAAGATATTTTTGAAAAGATATGATAGAAATTAGTTTTGAAAAAGATTTGATTTTTAAAATCTCAATTAATGACTTGATTCACAAGAAATCACAAGATATGATTCTAGAACTCAAAGTTTGAATCTTTCTTAACAAGTAAGTAACCAACTTCAAATTTTTGAATCAAAACATTAATTGATCATGTTATTTTCGAAAATTTGGTATAAAAATAAGAAAAATATTTTTGAAATTTTCGAAAATAACTAATAATTTTGAAAAAGATTTGATTTTTGAAAAAGATTTTGAAAAAGATAAGATTTTCAAATTGAAAATTTGATTTGACTCATTGGCGACAACTTGATTTTTTAAAAATTTTTGAAAAAGTCAATCCAAATTTTCGAATTTGATGAGAGAAAAAGGGAAAGATATTTTTTTGATTTTTGAAATTTTTATGAAAAACATGAAGATTATGCAATGCATGAAATTTTTAGATCAAAACAATGAATGCATGCAAGAATGCTATGAATGTCAAGATGAACACCAAGAACACTTTGAATGTCATGATGAACATCAAAAACACAATTTTGAAAAATTTTTAATGCAAAGAAAACATGCAAGACACCAAACTTAGAATTCTTTAATACTTAGACACTAAGAATTCAAGAATGCATATGATAAACATGAAAAGACACAAAACAAAAAATCATCAAGATCAAACAAGAAGACTTACCAAGAACAACTTGAAGATCATGAAGAACACTATGAATGCATGAAATTTTCGAAAAATGCAAGATGTATATGCAAGTGACACCAAACTTATGATATGACTCAAGACTCAAACAAGAAACAGAAAATATTTTTGATTTTTATGGTTTTCTAATTTTTTTTTGGATTTTTCGAAAATTAATATGAAAAAGAAAAATAAGGATTCCAAAAATTTTTAATATGAATTCCAGGAATCTTGCATTCTTAGTCTAAAGCTTCAGTCCAGGAATTAGACATGGCTCACTAGCCAGCCAAGCTTTCAAAGAAAGCTCCAGTCCAAAACACTAGACATGGCCAATGGCCAGCCAAGCTTCAGCAGATACCTCTCATGCATACAACAGCAAATTTTATTGGCAACAACTAACTTGCTCTTGTGATGATGATTAGGAAGCCTCAGTCCAAAAGAATTTAGACATGGCTTTACAGCCAGCCAGGCTTCACATGCTTCCTGAAACACTAGAATTCATTCTTAAAATTTTTGAATAAAATTTTTGAAAACATTTTTATTTATTTTTTTTTTCGAAAACAGATGAGAAAATTTTAGAAATATTTTTGAAAAATTTTTTGAAAAGAAAACAAAAGAAAATTACCTAATCTGAGCAACATGATGAACCGTCAGTTGTCCAAACTCAAACAATCCCCGGCAACGGCGCCAAAAACTTGGTGTTGTTGCCGGGATTGGGATCTCAGACGATTCTTGGCGCCAAACAGGAACAATTAAGTCCCCGGCAACGGCGCCAAAAACTTGGTGCACGAAATTGTGATCTCCAGGCTCGAACAAATCCTGGTAATGGCTCCAAAGCTTGGTGCTTGATCTTAATTCATAATTGTCACAACTTCGATACAACTAACCAGCAAGTGCACTGGGTCGTCCAAGTAATACCTTACGTGAGTAAGGGTCGAATCCCACGGAGATTGTTGGTATGAAGCAAGCTATGGTCACCTTGCAAATCTCAGTTAGGCAGATATAAATTGATAAGGGTGTTTTCGAATAATAAATAATAGAATAGGGATAGAGATAGTTATGTAAATCATTGGTAGGAATTTCAGATAAGCGAATGG
>NC_029790.2:23457109-23475959 GCF_000816755.2 Arachis ipaensis | reverse complement strand
TAGTAAAAGGTCCTATTTATAATAAACTAGCTACTAGGGTTTACATGAGTAAGTAATTGATGCATAAATCTACTTCCTGGGCCCACTTGGTGTATTTTTGGGCTGAGCCTGAGTGTTGCACGTGTAGAGGCCATTTGTGGAGTTGAACGCCAGGTTTTGATCCATTTCTGGCGTTCAACTCTGGTTCTTGATCCATTTCTGGCGCTGAACTCCAGAATTGGGCAGAGAGCTGGCGTTGAACGCCAGTTTACGTCGTCAATTCTTGGCCAAAGTATGGACTATTATATATTGCTGGAAAGCCCTGGATGTCTACTTTCCAACGCAATTGGAAGCGCGCCATTGCGAGTTCTGTAGCTCCAGAAAATCCACTTTGAGTGCAGGGAGGTCAGAATCCAACAGCATCAGCAGTCCTTTTTCAACCTCTGAATCTGATTTCTGCTCAAGTCCCTCAATTTCAGCCAGAAAATACCTGAAATCACAGAAAAACACACAAACTCATAGTAAAGTCCAGAAATGTGAATTTCACATAAAAACTAATGAAAATATCCCTAAAAGTAACTAGATCCTACTAAAAACATACTAAAAACAATGTCAAAAAGCGTATAAATTATCCGCTCATCAACCATGATGGAGAAATTGGGTTTTTGTAAAAAGTGGGTGGATTGGATTAAGGAACTGGTGACTACGGTTTCCTACCCTGTTACTGTGGATGGTGCACCTCATGGTTATTTTAGACCATGTAGAGGATTGTGACAAGACGATCCTCTTTTCCCCTATCTCTTTTTATTCTGTGCAGAGGGTCTATCCTATCTGCTCCACAGAAGAGAACAGAGCCTAGAGTTTTCTGGGTTGAGACTAAATCGCAGATGTCCTAAAGTCAGCCACTTATTTTTTGCAGATGATTCAATTTTGTTCAGTAAGGCTACGATCAAGGACTGCCATAGTTTACTCAGGGTCTTAAGTAACTATGAAGAGATTAATGGACAAACAGTTAACTTGGACAAATCTTCAATCTTTTTTAGCAGAAACACGCCCACCCAGACCCGAGATATGTTGTCGGAATTACTACACGTTCCACACGTGGGTAACCAAAATAGATACTTGGGCTTGCCGGCTATAGTGCAGAGGTAAAAAAAATCCACCTTTAATTACATGCATCAAGGATAAAGTGCTACAGAAACTGCAACATTGGAAACGGACTCTACTATCATCGAGTGGAAGGGAGGTCCTTATTAAGGCGGTGGCTACAACAGTGCCTATTTACACTCTCCGTTGCTTTAAACTCCCAGAGACACTAATAGAAGATGTACAAAGAGTCATAATGCAGTTTTGGTGGGGCTAAAAAGGATCGAAAAGGAGGATGCAATGGATTGGGTAGAGAATTACTTGTAGGTCCAAGAGCCAAGGGGGTCTCAATTTCAAAGATCTTAAAGCTTTCAACCTTGCAATGCTAGCCAAACAAGGATGGAGACTACTTACAAGAACAAACTCTCTAATCTCTAGGGTGTACCGAAGTAAATATTTTAAAGACTCCAATTTTCTCCGCGCAGAAGTTGGAATCAACCCTTTTTGGGGATGGAGGAGCGTAGTAGAGGGCAGAAAAATTCTGGAAAAAGGTATCCTATGGAGGGTAGGCACCGGTTCGAATATCAGAATAAGAGAAGATTCATGGGTTCGTGATTATCTGGCTATTACTCCTACTACAGAGACTAATTCATAGCACAATCCTACATGGGTTTCAGACTTAATTTTACGAACCAGATCATGGAATCAGATACTAATACAAGAACTATTTAGACCAGATATTGCAGAGGCAATTATAAACACTGAAATCCAACAAGGTGATGATGAGGTTACCTGGCTAAAGGAGAAAAATGGAGGCTATTCAGTAGCGTCTAGCATTCCAATTCTTCCACCCCCTAATAGAGTTTCAGCCAAAACAGTGTCAAAATAAGCAACTATGGTCTGATATTTGGAGCATCAAATGTCAACCCAAGATAAAAAATTTCCTTTGGAAAATTATGCACAAAGACCTACCTGTTCAACAAAGGCTAAGTGAAAGACTTCCATCAGTGAGTCCATTATGTCAACGATGCAACAGGTTCCCTGAAATGGTAGCGCATTGCCTCTGGATGTGCACCGACGTTATTGAGGCCTGGAGAATCACTAATCTACCTGTTCCATCTTTAATTGAAGAAGCATGAATTTGGTGGAGTGAGCTTGACAAAAATATGAAATTTGTGAGCAATACGACGAAGAAGAAAGAATTCGCAACAAATGTATTATGGCAGATTTGGATTACCCGGAACGAGAAGCTATTTGAGAACAAGAGACGCCACCCTCTTCAATTGGTTGTTGCTGCTCGCCATGCCATGGGAGAAGACCGAGACCGTTCTTGAACTTTCTTTCTGGAGAGCTCCTTTACTTTTATTCACTTTACCTTTTGGTTTACTTTACTTTTTGATTTTCTCTCTCCTATTACATTATGTATTATGACTAAAGTTAGATCGTTCCAACCTTTCTCTTGTTATACTATCTTTTTTAGACTACTCATTTTCATTTAATGAAATGACTTTTATCTTAAAAAAAAAATAAAAACCAAAAAATTCGTTCACATTTTGTAAGCTCAGGACTTTATGAATTAATTAATATTATTTGAAAAAGAAAAAACTAAACCACTCTCACTTTCACTTTAAAAAATAAAGCAAACATAAAGAAAGAATTGATAATTGATTTTTCTTTTAAAATTTTGGTAATGTATTTGTGATTATTGAAGAATAAAATCATATATTTAATTTAATTGTTAGATCTAAAAATGGAGTAGAATACAAAATTTATAAATAGATGAATAATTAAATGATTCAATTACCCGTTATTTATGCTTTGACTTCCTCTTATTTTTATTTTTATTTTTCATATACGAGATAAGATGATAACTTCGAATTTTACTAATTAAAAAAAAAACTTGTATGTAAATCAATCCATCCATATACAATAGTTATTTGGTTTCCCCTTACTTTTATTTTAGGTCAACCCCTTCGTAGTAATAATAGTTTAATAGCGTTAGGATGCCTCGGAAATCAACTTCAACTTGTTCAACCTTGACCATTCGAGCCCAAACCTACTTATTTTATTTTTATTTCAATGCCCAATTAAGCATTTATTTCTTAAAATAAATTGATTATTTGTTGATATATTTTTTAAAATATTATATTTTTCTTTTATTTCCTATTTTATTGTCCATATAAATGAGATACTAATACTCATATCTTATTATTACTGTGAATAAAATATGTTCAATCTAATTTTTGAGTTTATGATTAACGAGATACATATCTCATTAGTGGTGACAATGAAATATGTATATTAATATCTTTTAATAATAAAAAAATAAATAAAAAATTGCATTATTATATTTTAAATACATATATAAAGAGACACATCCAGAAAATATATCTATAAAGACACTTCTATTAAATACAGTCACAAAAAAGATATTTTTATTAGACACATCCACAAAGACACTTCTATGAAATATAGTTATAAATAAGAGTTGGTAGAAGTTGGCAGATATGCTGTTGGTATGTAGCCGAACCGATAATCAATTTATCTTATTTAATTATTTAAAAAAATCCATTAACATTTTGCCTAACTGTTTGCTTTTGAAATATTTGCCACACCTCTGCCCCACACGTCATTCGCTGTTTAACATTTATAAACGCTAGTTAGTGAGTTGTCATTTAATTAATTAATATATGTAAGAGTTATAATTTATACCCGAAACATCCAATAATTTTTCCTTCGGCGTGTAATTTGCACACCCAATTTTTGAAGTTGTGTTGTGTTTTTTACACCCAAAATTAAGGTGTAAAGTGTAAACTGTAAAGTCAAATAAGAGATAAACAAGATTTATATTATATTAAAATTTAAAGATAACAATAAAATGAATGCCAACAAAAAGTTCCATTCAAAATTAAATAAATGTTTCGAAAAATATTTTTTAATTTTCTCTAGTCCAAAGTACGGGATGCTCTGTCATCAATTAGGAGTGACAATAGAGTGGGTAAAAACAGATTTTTATCTTATCCAATTTTATTTTATTCTACAATAATTTGCATCGAATTTACTTTGTTTCTATCTGTAGATAATAAAAAATTAAATTTTAATTTATTTCTAATTATATTACAATTAGCATTTAATGAATAATGCATAATTATACTTATTTAAAAAATATCTTAATTATAATTATATAAAAAGTTAAACATAAATTTATAATTCTAATTGCTATAAATATGATACTAACGTTCATAGTGGTAAATTGATATTGCAATAATTAATTTCTATAATTATTTTTGTACTACTAAAGGCTATATATAGTGTTTATTTGTGGTTAGTGAGTCTAAATCTAAGAATCAAAATATTTTTTTCTAATCTGTTATTCTTTTTTGATTGGACAATTGTTTCTAAGGAGCTTTGTAGGTCAAGTTTAAGTCACATCCCCTCTACGTTTTCTACGTTTGTCCAAAAATATTCGAAGTGGAGCATATAATGAGATCGAATTTCCTCAATTTAGGTTCAATTTTGAAAAATTCGTGCCAACTTTGAAGATGCAATTTAAAGATTGGTACTATATTTAAAATTTTTTTCTGTAAAGCTTTTTGTATTAAAAATAATTTTATAACATATTGTATTTTTTTTTTCAGAAACTACCGGTCTTTTGGTGCATTAATGCAATGCCATTGAAGAGAATAAAAATCAATTTAATTTGATAATTTTAACAAGAAAATAGTCTGAATTTGTACCGATTTTAAGTATTCGATCTTATGATGTTATTTCGGTTGATTATTACGAGAATGACTCTAATCTATACGTATCTAAGAATTAGAATAGATTAAATATTATTTAAATAATTTAATTCTAATATTGGTAGTTGATTAAATTAGTTTTAGAGAAATTTAAATTGTTGTCTCAATTTATATATTATGACTATTCTTTATGGATATGTTATTTTTAAACTTTTTAATATAATTTTTTTAAGTTTGTTTTCTTTTTTGATATATGTATCACCTGTTTTTTGTATTTCAGATTAGTAATGCAATTATTAAGAGAAATGTAATTCATCAATAAATTAGAATGATTAAAAGTTCAATTAAGATTAACTAACATCTATTTTGGACACAAGATTGATTAATTAAGATTAAGGCGTGAAAAAGAAAAAAGAGTCACAATACGTGATTTTGCTTTCTTGCTAATATATAAAAATACGTGAAAGAAAAAAAATTAAAATATCACCATTTAAAAAAAAATTGTTAATTATACATATGAAAAGGAATTGAAAAATATGCATGGATATAAAAAATAAAAAATTATTACTTGATTGTAGAATAAAAAATAATCATATATATATAAAAAAATAATCATAACAAAAAATAATTAGCATATGTGACTTAAATTTTTATATGTACAATTAATATATATATATATATAGTAAAATTATCTTTAAACTATTAGTATTATTAGTAAATTTTTAAAATTATTGACATATTATTAGTATATATAATAAGCAGTAAATTTTCTTTCATGTTTATTATTTAAAAAATTTATAATTTTCACGTAGTCTTTATTCTATTTTTTTTCCATACCTAATGACTATTGACTACGATCCTATTAATAGTATCACCTATAGTAGATTATATGAAGAGAAAGTATGAAAAATAAAGATAAAAATTATAAGGCTATAAAAAGTTCCATTCAAATTTGACAAGAGTAAGACGGTTTACATAGAAATAGTTCTAATAGATGATAAGATTAATTGATTCATTTACTAATTTTTTTCAAGTAATACTAAGTTCAATTTATAAATAGAGTTTAATTTTGATGCATTGACAGTGTAAAGCGTTTTACATAGTCGTGCAATCACATTCGTTCTTTTGGATGACCATTCACGCGGTCAATGTGAAATGTATTTATTTTTATTGATGTGTCATTACGTAATTGGATACACGTGTAAAACTACTTTACATTGTCAGTGTATCAAAATTAAATTCTTATAAATATTTGTAGTTCATATTTTAAGTTAATTTTATAAGTACACCATTTCACAAGTCAAAGACAATTCTTTTTAATAGCTTTGTAAATGCTAATAGCTTTTATATTTAATTTATTTTGCAATAATCTTACGAAAATTCTGAAATAATATTATTTTACAAAGGAAAAATGAGAGCGAGAGAGCGAGAGCGAGAGCGAGAGCAAGAGCAACAGAACGCTCGAGAGAGAGTGAGGTGGGGAAACACAACGGGGGGAACATATACACGGAACAAATATGATAAAGATCCTAGGGTTTGGAATAAAGAAGAGTATCAACAATTGGAGCTGGATTCTTTCACTGTCTTCATTGATAATTTGCCGGAGGACATATCAAAAAGAGAACTATTCAATATGTTCAAATGGACAGGCAGAATCATCGACATATATTTGTCACGGAAGAATAAAAATGGACATATCCATTTGTTTGCTTTTGTACGCTATACGACAAAAGGAGGAGCCTTGAAGGCTGTTGCACATATGAACAGGATGACGATGAGAGGTAAAAGAATATTTGTTGGAGAAGCCAAGTATAGAAGGGGAGATCGGGATCAAAATAAGAGGGGCAAAGAAGCGGGAGTCATCAACAAACAGGAGGCTGCAGGGAAAAATTCACAGACAAGGATCGAGAGAGGAGCTGAAGAGAAAGGTGCTAGGCAACCATCTAATGCCCCCGGAAAGGATCCGATTAACAATGGATTGACAAAGATGATAGAAGTACCGATAGCAAATGAGAATGTCGTCTGGCTACAGAGAAGTATTATAGGAGGCACGAAATTGGCGATTGATTTTAATAAATTACAGCAAAGGATTCATAGGGAATGGCCACATGTGACGCAAGTAAGGGAGTTGGGAGTGTATAAAGCAATGTTAACATTTGACACAGTGCTTAGTGCGGAAGAAGCTTACACCTTCAAAATGAATGATCTATTAAAATTGTTTCATATGGTATGGAGGTGGGACGAGACCGAGAAGAGCGAGTCTAGAAGAGTTTGGCTAGATTGCTACGGAGTTCCACTACATGCGTGGTCAAGAGACACCTTCCACAGAATAGGTGAGCAATGGGGTGAGGTGGTGGCATGTGATAAACTGACAGAATCGTGTACCTCATTCAGTGTGGGTAGAGTACTGATTGATACTTGTGTCTTCGACATGATCAACGAGTGGATTCATATTACAATAGGTACAAGTGGGTTTGACGTTCTTGTAAGAGAAGTGGGTGGAGAAGTGTATCGAGATGAATGCTTCCGGATGTGGCTGAAGAAATCAGAAGACAGGGACATGATGAATGGAGAAAATATGCAGGATGCAAGAACTAGGAGTTTATTGAATTATGGTGAAGAACAGAGGGTGGTTGGTCGGGACATGGCGGCAGTGCTGGCCGATGAACACAGGAATGACGGAAAGGACAAGGGCAGGACGGTAATTTCGCCGGCTGATTTAAACGAATGGAGTAACACAAATTCAAAAATTCAATATGATAACAGAAACAGTAATTACGAGGCATTAAAAGCAGGAGAGGATTTTCAGGGATCTTTCCACATTAATAAGGATATTGATTCGGAGGATACAGTATCAAATAATTATGAGGTCTGTTATGAAAACCAAACTTATGAGAATATAAGAAAGGAAAATGGGCTAGCAGCCTCTGGGCCCAATAAGCTTGTGATGGGGCATGAGGCATGGCTGTTGGAGAGGGCCTGCTGGAAGGCAGCAGCTGCTGGTCCATCAAACCGGGTAGGGCCTGACCCGGCTCCCAGTGCGACCCGGCAGGAGACGCGCGCCCTTCTCCAGCTTGCTACACGAACGGCGCAACCAAGCAGCGACTGGGCAGACGCGAAGAGGAGGGGACGGGCGGANNCTGTGGCCCTGCTAATCCGGCACGGGACGCAGCCGCTGGCAGTGGAAGTGACGCATAAGGAGCCTGGGTTCGAGGGCCGTGATCTTCACCGCAACAAGGAAGACGTTCGGGGACAGCAATACCACCTGGAGGAGGATGCAGGGAGGGCGGTGTCTGACAGGCTAGTAGGAGTGCGAAGTGCTGATGTGGAGGCCACCAAGGAAGGCTTAGATCGACGGCAGTGGAGACAGGAAATTGACAAATCTGTAAAACGAGCACAAACACAAATTGAATCCTGTAAGGTGGGAGAGGAGAGACTGATGAGTGTTGGAGCAGATGCGGGGAAATACACTAATGATGGCATAGTAAATACAACAGCAGAAGGAATTCATATACAAAGCAACACAGGATTGAGACTGAAGGAGGGGGGAACCCTGAGGGATGGTCGGCTTCAATGTAATGGGACTGGGCAAGAGGAAGAAACTGTGCACGGTACCAAATCAGAATCAGAGGTGGAGGCTGGAATGGATGGTGGTAATAAATCCTATAGAAAGGAACAACGACCAAGTTGGGAAGAGGAAATAGCAGAGAATAAAGAGGCTTGGAAATTAGCAGTAGAGTCAGGCGCTCAATGCAGTGATGAGGAGGACATTATGGCTATTTTACAAGAACAAAATGAAGCAATTGCTTTGAAGCGATGACAAGCAAAGCAGAAAGCAAAAGCCCGAAGAAGCCGGCCAAAAAATCGAAAACAGGTGTGCAATAATTTTGTTCAATGATTTTAAGTTCTTGGAATATAAGGGGATTGGGAGGTGTTGCCAAATTTAGTATGCTAAAGAACTTTAGGAGTAAGTTTAGATTGGAAATGTTGGGGTTGATAGAAACAAAGAAGGAGATGGTGACTAAGTTTGATGTTGCTCGTATCTGGGGAAGTGACAGAGCCAATTGGAAATTTGTAAGTTCAGTTGGGGCATATGGAGGGTTATTATTAATATGGGATGAAACGGTTTTTAAGTTGTATAACTGCTATAAAGGAGATAGATGGATGTGTATAGAAGGAGTTGTGGTGAAAGACAATTTTCATTGTGCGATTTGCCTAGTGTATGGACCGCATGTGAGAAGGGAAAAGACTTCAATGTGGGAAGAACTAAGTTATATTGCAGGACTATGTCAGGTACCTTTTTGTTACTTGTGGGATTTTAATGAAATTCTGCATTTGGAAGAAAGAAAAGGAGCGACCAGCCTATCAGCGTCTGCGGAAGATTTCAGAACATGGATAAATGACATGGAACTAATTGATCTGGCACTAAACGATCGTAAGTACACTTGGTTCAGAGGACAGTCGTGCAGTCGTATTGATAGGAGTCTAGTTTCTTTGGGGTGGCTAGATGTATATCCAGAGACGCGCCTGAAAGGAGGCCCAAGAGGTTTATCAGATCACTGCCCTTTGATCATGGAAGATAGTAGAAAATTTGATGGCCCGAGACCATTCCGAAGCTTGGATTCGTGGTTCACACATGAAGGGTTCTTGAGAATGGTGAAAGAAGAATGGAGGGGATTAGGTAACATGCAATTCCTAGAGAAGATGAAAGCACTGTCAGCCCCACTCCGCATATGGCATAAACAGCATTTTGGAAATATGAATGAGAGAATAAAAAGGTTTGAGGCAGAAATACAGAAGGTGGATGATATGGTTAGTAGTGGGCACTATGATGGTACAATGGAGGCAAGGAGAAGGGCACTAGTGAAGTGCTGTGAAAAGTGGTATGTGAGACAGGAGATGCACTGGAAGCAAATGTCTAGGTCGCGGCATGCTAAAGAGATGGACAGGAACACAACCTATTTCCACAAGATTGCATCGGCAAGAAGAAGGAATAACCGGATTGAGTCTTTGATAATCAATGGAAGGATAGTCAGGAATCAAGCAAGAATCAAAGTTGCAATTCAGGACTTCTATAAAAGACTGTACCACCAGGAAAGTTCTCCAAGTGTAAGCTTTAGAGATGGATTAGTTAATCGATTGGGGAGGGAGGAAGCGAAGGCTTTAGAGGTGTTACCATCAGTAGAAGAGGTGAAAGAGGCAGTGTGGGATTGTGAATCTTCTAAGGCTCCAGGGAGTGATGGGTATAACATGAATTTTGTAAAAAAGTGTTGGAATGAGATAGGAGCAGAATTCACTACAGCTGTGATGGCTTTCTTTGAGACAGCAAGACTACCGACAGGCTCTAATATCACATGGGTAGCACTGACACCGAAATTTGTTGGGGCTAAGGAGATTAAAGACCTCAGACCTATTAGCATGGTTGGATGTGTATATAAGGTTATCTCTAAATTGTTGACACGGAGAATGAGGAGTGTGATGCCAGGCTTAGTTGGAGAATCACAGAGTGCCTTTGTGAAGGGAAGGAAGATACATGATGGAGCTCTAATTGCATGTGAAACGGTGCAATGGCTGAAACAGAAAAAGAAGGCATCAGCGATTATCAAAGTGGTGGATGTGCTTAACCGGATGATCGGGGAGGCAGTGAGGAACGGTCGGATATCTCCACTTTTAGTCGGGAGGGATAATATAGAGTTGTCACACTTGCAATTTGCTTATGACACTATATTATTTTGTCCACCGGAGGAGAAGACGGTGAGAAACTATAAGAGACTTCTGAGGTATTTTGAATTGATGTCTGGGTTGAGCATCAATTTTGAGAAGTCCAACTTGATACCGGTGAACTGCAGTCAGGAGTGGGTAAGTCGAATGTGTCAACTACTAGGATGCCAGGAGGCAGCACTACCGGTGAGGTATCTTGGAATTAGCCTAGGTGCAAACCCACGGCTAGTAAAAACTTGGAAGCCGGTCCTAGATAAGGTGGAGGAAAAAGTAAGCTTGTGGAAAGCGAAGGTTCTTAGTAAGGCTGGAAAGCTGGTGCTCATTAAGTCAGTGCTCAATAGCCTACCTATCTACTACCTGAGCTTGTATAAGATGCCAACTGCAGTTGCACGAAGAATCATTTTCTTGCAGCGGAGGTTCTTTTGGGGGAAGGATGATGGACGACCTGGGATGGCTCTCGTGAAGTGGGAAGTGGTCCAGGCGCCAAAGAAGCTGGGAGGGTTGGGGGTGGGTGATGCAGTGGTCCGCAATACTGCCTTACTATTTAAATGGTGGTGGCGATTCTCAAAGGAGGACTGTCCTCTATGGAAGAAGATTGTGTGCTCCTGTAACAGTTTGAACCCGACTCACTTGTTGTCAACTCAGGAGTTACCAAGGAGAGAGGGCCCGTGGAGAGACATATGTCAAATACAAATAAAGGAGCAACATGTCAAACAGAAGATGATTGATGGTCTTGCCATGGAAGTAGGAGATGGTAGATCAACCAGGTTCTGGGAGGATACATGGCTCCAAGTGGGAAAGTTGAAAGACTCCTTTCCGAGACTCTTCATGATTTCAAACCAAAAAGGATCCGTAATTGGGGATTGTGGGTTCTGGGATGGGATAGAGTGGGTTTGGCACTTCCAATGGAGGAGGGAACTCCGCCAATGGGAGACTGATACTTTGGATCAGCTGCTTCACATCTTGCAATCTGTTAGATTAGTTGCAGATGTACAAGACAGAGTGGTGTGGAAATTTGGCAAGGAAGGAGTTTATTCTACTAACTCATTTGTGCAGGTTTTGCAGGAAGAGACCATGAATGAGGAGCTTGTGAGCTATACTTTCACGAAGGAAATTTGGAAAGGATTAGTCCCACCGCGGATCGAGTTGTTCGTTTGGTTTGTATTGATAGGCAGGGTCAACACAAAGGATCGGCTAAGTAGACTGGAAATCCTACAACAGAATGATAATGTGTGCGTGTTGTGTAAAAAAGGTGTTGAAAACATACAACACTTATTTGTTACGTGTGAGCACTCTTGGCAGGTGTGGTGTGCATGGATATCGGCATTTGGACAAGAGTGGACTGCTCCCGGTACTTTGAAAGACCACTTTGAGAGTTGGCGAGTTATGCCGATGAGAAGCGAGCAACGCAAGTTTTGGCTAGTTGGGTTCTTCTCAATAATATGGATTATTTGACTACGACGGAATGAAGTCATATTTCAGAGCAAGACAACAGGAGTTGTAGAGTGTGTAGATCAATCGTTTTCATGTGCTACAGAGTGGTATAGAAAATAACTCATATGGTCGATGGCTATGCCGGAGATAACATAAGAGTTATTTATCTTTTATGATTTGTGTCTTTTGTTCCACTATGAGTGTTGAGCTCTTTTTTTTTAAAAAAAAAAACTTATGTTGAATTCACAACAGAACGCACTAATTGATAAACATACATTTGACCCTCATTGCAAAGGCAAAAGCAGATAAAATCATCAAAATAATTATTTCAATTTCAGTTATTTAATTTTACTAGTACAACAAAAACTAATAAAGCACCATGCATCCCAAAACTAGTACAAGTCTTTGAAACTGGATGAGAAGGTGGATTTATTGTAGCAATAAAAATGCTGAAACTTAAACTAAAGTACGAATGATTTGTTGTGAATACATATCTAATTTTCTCCATCAAATAGGTCAACTATAACAAGTGTAGTTGGACCATTACTTCCTTTCCGCGTCTGTTTGATTTGATTAATCTTTTGATAGTCATCATTGGTAAGTGAAAAATCAAATATTTCTAAGTTTTCTTTCATTCTCTCTTTATTATAGCTCTTCACCGCAAAAGTTACATCCTGTTCGTACAACCACCTAAGGCTCACCTGTAACAAATTCAAAAGAATTACATTAGTTAACTGAGTTCTTTAATAAAATGATTAATGGAGAGTTATATGTAGTGATGCCAAACAAATAAACAAGCTTAGAACTAGAATAATTGATGCATATCTTTGTTTATTTTTTTTTACCTGAGCAACAGTTTTCCCATGAGCTTGTGCAACGTCCTTGAGCAATTCACTACCCATAACATCGTTACTATCCCAAAAGGTTCCTCTTGCTCCCAAAGGAGAATATGCAGTTACAATTATACCCTTGGATTTGCAGTATTCTGTTAGATTCTTTTGTTGCCAGGAAGCATTCATCCCAACAACGCAAGTTTTGGCTAGTTGGGTTCTTCTCAATAATATGGATTATTTGACTACGACGGAATGAAGTCATATTTCAGAGCAAGACAACAGGAGTTGTAGAGTGTGTAGATCAATCGTTTTCATGTGCTACAGAGTGGTATAGAAAATAACTCATGTGGTCGATGGCTATGCCGGAGATAACATAAGAGTTATTTGTCTTCTATGATTTGTGTCTTTTGCTCCACCATGAGTGTTGAGCTCTTTCTTTCTTTCAAAAAAAAAAAAAATATTTTGCAATACGATAAAATTCATTGTTCAATCAAGTCAAAGACAATTCTTTTTAATAGCTTTGTAAATGCTAATAGCTTTTATATTTAATTTGTTTTGCAATACGATAAAATTCATTGTTCAATCAAGAATTATTTGACAAAAATATTTAAGAATGAATTGATAGAAAGGAAAGTCTATGTCTTCTCAAATTTTGAGATCGAGAAATCAAGCGGAATATATCTTCTGACTGTACACACGTGCAAAATATCTTTTAAGATAGAATCAGGTATAGTACATTTGGTCGATGATCGTAAAATTCTGGATAATCATTTTAATTTGCTTGCTCATGCTGATATATTGAAACAAACAAATGAACGATTCTACTTATTTGGTACATAATTAATTTATATTAACCCACACAAAATTATTTTCCTTTTGATTTTAAGTTTTGCCAAAAAATTGTATAATAGCATCATTTTATCGATAACAAAAATTTTAACAGTTTATTTATGAAAATATTTGAAATTGTATTGTGACTTTTTCAAAAGGTATATCCTTTTATTAATATACTATTATTAGTTTTATCGTTTAATATAAAATAAATCAGTAAATTCTTTTTATTTTATACACGTTCGAAGTTATAATTTCTTATATTATTCACTCTTTGTTCTTAATTTGGTACTTTTAATTCAATTTTTTTGTTCAATTAGATGTTATTAGATTCTTGACTAGAAAAGAAAAACTCATATCATGGTCAAAAATAGAGAGAAGTGACCAATACATTGTAATTGATCTTCATGATTTGTAGTATGTAAAATTTTAATATGAATATTTCTTTAGGTTATAATTATGTGTTGTGGTGCAAATTTTTTTTTCTTTATATGTTACTACTTACTCCCTTAATTCTCGCTTTCATTCAAAAATGAGAAAAAAATAAGATGTGCACTATGAGATCAATTTACAATCCAATTACTTGATCATTTATGTGATCACCAAACAACCGAATACATAATTTATTCTCTAATTTATAAAATTTAACAAAGACATTGGTAAACATATTGGTTTCGCATTTATTTATATATTTTATTTATTTATGTTATATTTGTAATTATATTATATCTATTTTTATCAATATATTTTTTTAAAAAATATCGTTAGTGTTAGCACATTGTGTATTAAATAAATTAAATGATAGAAACACGTAACTATTTTCTTTTTCAGTCAAGATTAAGTAAAATACTGTAATTTAGACTTACAATATCAACATATTAATAGTAAAATGAAAAAAAAATGTAATATTATATAAAAAAAATTTTAAATCATAATTTAAATATTTTAAACGGGATAATTTCATTTAGAGAATTCATAATTCAAACATAATTTTTATATATTTAATAGCTACATTCGAATTAATACATTTAATACTATATATAAAAAATACAAACAATGCATATTATATTATTTATTTATTAATTAAATTATTACAATTCAAATTAATTTTAATAAAATAATTTAAAATTATAATTTCAATTTTATCACGTGTATCACACGAGTTATTAAACTAAGTACCCACAGATTCAAATCATCAACGCCACTTTCCGTTTCATATGAATTCATGATCCGATTATTGATTCATTGAATGGTCAAATAATTCATTGGCACCTTCACACTGGCACGCAAATATTGACATATTGTTATTCAAATATGCGGGCCGAGTTAAAGGTTTTGCTTCCAGGGGTCCAACACGAAAGACATTATTTGAGAAGAGGCAAAAATAAATTATAAATAGATAAATAAAAGGTAAATTAATCTAATTTGAGTTGGTCTAATAATTAACTTACTAATTTATTTAAATAAATATTAAAAATAAAGATCCTTATGTTATAAAAATTATTTTGGGAAGTGGTCCCCCTCCACCCCTTGCCAATGAATATTAGGAATGACAAAATGGGGTGGATCGATTTGTCGAATCTGCCAAAAAAGATAGGTCAGTTAAGATTTAAAATCTGCCAAATAAAAAAAAAAATATGCTAAATCTGTATAGCTAAATTTGAGGGTTTTGATGGAGCGAAGCGGGCCAATCCGCCAGACTAAAGATTTTTATTTTTTTTATTAAATAAAAGAGTAATTAGTACGATAAAATTAATAATTATATAATTTTTAAATATTTTTTTATTTTTTGTTTTTATACTTTTTTTAGTTATTAATTTTATTTTATAATTTCGTATATATACTCAAATTATGTGACTTATTTTTTAAAATAAAGATGATTCTATTGACAAATATTATTTTGAACAATTTTATTGAAGTTAAAAATTAAAAAAATTTATCTATCATCCCCTTTTACAATTGAGCCTATCATACCAAGTAAAAAACGAATTTGCATGAGTTCCTCTTTCTTTTTCTTCCTTCACCGGCTTAGCTCAATCATTATAGTTTAATCCATCCTTTTCTTCTCGTTATTATTTGTGGGTGAGATAATAGATTAATAATAAATTGTTATATGATGTTTGTCTCTAGGTGATTGGCACATGGCTTACATAATCATGTACAAGGCTCGTGTTGTATCTGTTTAATTGTTCGGAGAAAGAGTCCATTTCCTGTCTTTTGTGAGATTCAAGGATTGGTGTAAAAGGATGGTATACGGTTGTTTATATTTAAGATTCAAGGATTGTGTAAAAGAATGGTCTGTTCTTTGCTTGTATTTTACCCATGAGGTTGATATTAGTTAGTATTTTTTACTTGTTTGAATTAGGCATTGTATTTTTAATTATTTATTTTTAAAATGGATATATAAGGATTTGAACCGAAATTTTGTTGGTGACTGTTCTCCTTTAACTCCTGAGAGCTCTGATAGATCGAAGTTATATCTCTAGGACAAGCATGTTTGCATCTCTATTTTTTTTTTGGCCCTTCCAGTCAAGGTCACCATTTCATATCATAAACAAGGTGTATAGAATCATCAACATTATGATGTATCAAAGTCGGTTGTCAGGCTTGGGTTTTGAAGGGTTTGACTTGGTTTGGTGTTTTGTTTGCCGCCGGCGGAAGTGGGGAAGAGGGAGAGTACATTAATGACAAACTTGATTGCTAGCTACCACTCTTCTATATTGCATCACTATCTGATACTAATAGTGGTAGGTTAACAAGAAACAAAATCATACATTTAGAATTCTTTTCTTTTTTATTCTATAGAATCCATGGCAAAAGGGAAGGGGTGTGTCTGTAAGGGTATAACTTGACAAAAAAGAAAAACTAAGGGGAATATAAATTAGAGAATAAGATAATTCATAATTGCCAATGATCAATTTTCTAGTGAGAAATTTGTCGTTTTTAGCAAAGTATCTGGTTTGTTTTCCTTGTTTTTAGGTGCATTCTTTGCTTGCTCAGCCCGGCTTCTCACTATACCATTGTCCAAACATTCTTTACAAAACCAAAATTTATCGGATAGTCATGTTGAAGACTGTGAAAGGAATCAATTTAATTCGACTTGATCTTAGTTTCCCTAGGCATTTCGGGTTGAACACTTGAACCTCACTCTCCAATTCACTGAAGCATAGCCTACTTTTGGCATTTGGACAAGTTAATAACTTAAAAACTTAACACTATATTTGGTTGGAGGGAAAATGAGTGGAAAGAAAATAGATGGAAAGAAAATGAATAAAAAATGATATTTTTCTTTGTTTGGTTATCAAAGAAAATAAGAAGGAAAGAAAATTCTTGTGTAGGTAGGGGTGTCCATGGATCGGATCCGATCTGCATATCCGCGGTGTTTATCCGAATCCGATCCGAAAATTGCGGATATGGATCCGATCCGCAAGGCCTTCGGATCGGATCCACACACTAATCGGATCGGATTGCGAATTTTGTGTTGGTATCCGCATATCCGATCCGCATATCCGCGTATCCGCAAAAATAAAGAAATAAATAAGTGAAATATTCTTTTTATGTTTTATTTTAACTAATAATTATCATATATGTTAAATTATTTTAATTTATTATTCAAGAAAAGTATGTTTAATATTATTTTAAAAGTAAACATATTTAAAAGAATAGAAAAAATAAATTTTATTGATATTTTTTTAATAAAAATAAGCTTTTAAAAATATTTTTGTGTTTTGCGGATATATCCGATATCCGATCCGATTCGATCCGCAAATATGCGGATCGGATCGGATCCAACCTTAAAAATTGCGGATATTGGATTCGATTCGATTCTTTCTTTTTATTTTCTTTTCTACATCCAAACAAAGTGTAAGAGGTAGTCAAATATTGATAAAAATAATAAATTTTATTAGTAATATAACTTATTTTATTTTTTATTGTTAAGTAAAAAAATATTATTTCAAGTTTTGATTAATTCCACTATCTCCTCGCACTCCTTCCTTTTACTGTTTTACATGCAACACAAGTTTCAAACGGGAGAAAGTTGATTAAACCTTAACCTGAAATATTTGATGAGTCATATTTGACATGACAAGGCACTGGCAGGGAAGAAAGAAAAATAGTTGCTTGAAAAATAAATTCAATAATTCATAGCAGATGAAGATCTTGATGAGATAGGTTTTTCACACTTTACCAAATTCTCAATGCACATCAACGATCTCAGCCTCAGCAATTCTTCAACACACTGGTATGCAATTTACACTCAAACAGCTTTTTCATACACTTGCATCCCACTACAACCTTTCATTTCAATATATCAATGACACTTCTCTTCTATTATGATGAAAGTTATTAGCATAGAATTATTGAATGTAATTTGAGATCGTATTTTAATTTTTCTCCTTTATCTGTTATATACATTGATTATATTAATCTTCTATTACAATACATTTTTTATTTATTTCACACAATATTTATTTTACCTTCTTTTATTTTTTTTAATTGTTCTCTTTATTTTATTTTTAATTTTTTATTTTATTTTACTCTTCATATATAAATTTATTATAATTCATCACATGCATGTTCTTTTTGAATTTAAGTGACTTTTTTAGGTTATATTTTACCATTGATGCTCTATGTTGTTTAGTGTGTTTGTTTTTAATTTTTTAGTTGTCTGTAAATATATTTATAAAAATATGATTTCATTTTGTCGAGTATTTACTACCGCGTTTACTAGATAAATAACAAAATTTTTATTTATTGTTTCATTAATTGAGTTTGAAGATTTTATTTCTACTTTTATACATTTGTTTATATTGTTTGATTTGTATTTGTGTTAGTGACATCACGACAGTTCATACATTTTAATATTTGTGTAACAAATTTTATAAATTATTTTTACAAGTTATAATTTATTTTTGTTTTATTTGAATATTTAATTTTTAATAATAATTTTTATTTATTTATAAATATATTATTTCCTATTTTTATTTAAAAAATTATAAAATAGTAAATATAAATTTTTTTAATTTTATCCTTAATATTTAGTTTTAATTTTATTCTTAATATTTTAATATGTTTCAATTATACTACTAGATAAATAACATTAAGTATAAATAATTAATTATACTAATTATTTGATTTGACCAAAATAAATATTAAATTATTTAATAAATAATGAATAAAAAAATAAAATAAATGAATTTGATTTAAATTTTTTACTTATTATAT
>NC_029790.2:23443713-23456606 GCF_000816755.2 Arachis ipaensis | reverse complement strand
CTACAGCGTTTAGTAGATAAATAACAAAATTTTCATTTATTGTTATACTGATTGAGTTTGAAGATTTTTTTTCTATTTTTATACATTTGTTTATAGGTGAATTCTACTCTACCCTTTCTAAAATAGAGGTAAATTATCCCTTGTGACATATACAGTGATTATTCATAAATTATTCTTCTACTAGAGTTTTAAGATTCACGTTATCTTCTCTTTTCTTTTCAATTGACACGATGCTTATCTTGAAATTTGATAGTAGTGTTATTTTTATAATCCGCACCAAATACACATCTTCTTCAATTTTAAAACCATAATTCCTCTCAAATCCAATCACCATTTCCAATCAATTAGGTTAGGATTTTAAACTTGTTCATATGCTTTCAATCTCTCATTTCAACGAGCACATCTATTAGTTTTTCAGCTCTCTCCTTCCTAAGATTTTCTTCCTAGTATTTTTCTTAAAATTCAGTCGGATCAACAATGATACTCCTCTTCAGATAACCAACCCTCATAGCCTTGTATAATTATATAACAAAAACAAACCAAAATATTAGTTAGTATAAAATCAATGAGTCAATAATTACCATCTTAGGATTTTTATTATCTGAATAATGATTGAAAAATAATTTAAGAGTAATTAAAGATAAAAAAAATAAAATACCTTGGTATCTCCTTTCACGCACCAATTACCATCATTTTTAACTAATATATCAGAAATTTCTATCAATTTTTTAGCTCTCTCGTTTTTAGGATATTCTAGCGATCGTATTAGAAATAGCAATTAGATTTGACGATCTCATTCGAACTTTGGAACTCTGGTTGAAAGATAATTTATCAATAATTATTATATATGCCACAAGGAGTAATTTACCCTTTATTTTAGAGAGGGCATGGTAGAGTTCACCTTGTTTATATTGTATAATTTGTATTTGTGTTAGTGACATCACAATGGTTCATACATTTTAATATTCGTGTAACAAATCTTATAAATTGTTTTTACAAGTTATAATTTATTTTTGTTTTATCTGGATATTCAATTTTTAATAATAATTTTTATTTATTTATAAATATATTATTTCCTATTTTTATTTAAAAAATTATAAAATAGTAAATATAAATTTTTTAATTTTATCCTTAATATTTAGTTTTAATTTCATTCTTGAAATTTTAATGTTTTATCCTAAATGTTGTCATATTTATTTCTGCTGTCTGCAGAAATCAAGATAAAGCAATTGTACCTATTATTATTATTATTATTATTATTATTATTATTAGAATGTATTTTATACTTTTTTTAAGAATTTACTCCGTGGTTATAGTAGTTTTACATCAGGAACCAACAAATGCTAACAATTGAAATAATAAAAAAGATTAGCCAATTTGAGACTAAATGGAATCAGTAAAATTTTTACAAGTGAAAACCTGTTCACGTGAAATAGATTAGGATGAGACATATTTTTTTTTTCTTAAATTTGATAATCCTAATTTCTGTCTCCAATTTAAACTCTTTTTTTTTCTTTCTAGACTCATCCTTAGCCTTGATTTTGTATCTACTTTTCCTCTAACTCACTTTCTCTACCTCTTAAGTTCGTCATTATGTCGCTCAGTCTCGCTCTAAAATATTATATTATGTTGGAAGATATTTTTATATTTTTTAAATGTTATTTTTTATAATGAATATATTATGAGTTGTGTTAAATTATATTGAATTGATTATTTTATTATTATTATATTATAGTTTTTTTGTTATTTTTTTTCAAAAATTTTCAAAGAATATCCATAAATAATCGCGGATATCTGCATTCACTAAGGGGATAATTAAATAGGGGAACTTGCGACAAAGATGAAGAGTGAACGGAGAATATATATTTTTTTAAATAGGAGCGAAGGACGGGAAAAGGAGTCCGCCGCTGTGCCCACACGAGAATCTATTACTATATCTAACTAACAACGAAAATTCAATTTGAGCCAATTTGAGATAGGACATGTGAACTTTATCTGCATCGGGTTTTAGGACAATAAACCTAATTCGGATTTAGGATCTTAACAATAGACCTGGATTGATCTTACTCACTTGACTTAATATTTTGAGTCATTACTGTAATAAATACTATACTATTAAATATGATTATATTTAGTATATATAAAAGTTAGGTATACTTACAATAGATTTTATAATCAAACTAAAAAAATTCTAATTATCTTTTTTTTTTTAATTTTAAATATTATTTACTATCTTATTGAAAAAATGAATAATAATAATCACTCACATAATTAAAATAGATATTAAAATAGTTCATCCTAATATATACATGACACTACATCTATCAAAGATTATTATATGTGATAAATTATTTCTTGATTTTTCTAAAGATAATTTATATGTAAATTAACTAATCTTTATAATATACAATCTATTGCATAATTTTTCTCCTCTTAATATGGATAAATTGATGAATTTAATATATAAAATATAATTTATATTATTTAACATACGAAATAAGTAACTTAAGCCAATATCTAAGACAATAAATATAATAGTACAAATACCTACATATTTATTAGTATTAAAATAATTTATTTTTTAATAGAATAAATTATATATTGAATAACAAAAGTTATTATAGTTTCTTTTTATACAAATTAATATACTCAACTACGGTATTTTGGTAATATTACCAAAAAATATCAGTCAATCTAATAGCTTTTGTAACAACATAAATTTATGAAAGTCATATCATAAATTATAAAATTTTAACCGATAACAACGTTGATCATATTATTTGACTTCTTAAATGAATATGATACGAGTAAATAAAACTGTCACAGTTAAATTTCAGCAAAGGCAAATATCCATAAGTATTGCTATCATCAATGAGAATCGTTCTACTTTCAAGACAAATACTATTTTCTTTCACTATATTTTTCAACTCGGTAGGTCGAGAACTAATTCTCCACGGATTGAAGCCCCATTTATTCAGGGTCTGCCGCTAGCCAATGAGTTGTTATATACACAAGGCGGGATTCGAAACTCTAATACTTACTTAGGTAGGCGAATGAGATGACCACTCAATCAATTCAAATCAGTTAAGATAAATACTAATTATTTTTAATATTTTTAACATTAAAAATAATTAAACTTTGATTTTAATTTTAACTTAGTAAAATATTTATAGTAATAATTATTATATATATTTTTTATTTAATTTTTTTAATAAAAAAATTTATATACAAAAACATACACTAATTTTAATAAAAAAGAGATAATTTTCTCTGTCCAAGTTGCTAGTACCCATCCCCATTAGACACCCATTTCCAACCCCGTACCCCAACCCAGATTCCTAACACTACCCAAATACTCTATGACTGCGCTTAGGAAACTTCTTCCAATGGTAAATCCATCTTCTTTGGCGTGTTGAGCATATTGTCCATAAAATTTTTTTGGAATATCTTTTCTACACTCCCCTCCTAAATTTTGGGTCACTCAGTTTTTATGAAGAGACATCGCAAAATCGCCGCATGAAGGAGATGTTGGTGTTGCATTTTCTTTCGCCTTCCTCGATTTTCTGTTCAAGCTCTCGGTTAGCGCTATTCAATACCTTCACTTTCGAAATTAGCGTTTGTTGAAAGTTCTTATTCAATATCTCATCGCTGTTACCGCCACCGAATCGGACCTATTTTGAATCTTCCGGTAGCCATACAAATCGCACTTTTCTTTGGCAACTGTCTTCCATGGTGTTCCTATCACTTCTGCGATTAATTGGTATCGACCATTGCTAATAATAGCATCTATATAGATAATAAATTGTAAGAACTAAAAATACCTACTATAATAATAAATCATGATCTCCAAAAAGCTTGTAAATTTACATGACTATCAGTAATGTATGGTAAATAACAAGGTTATTTTCTCTAAATTTATCCTAAATGTTACTTTTTATTATTTGTGAATCCATTTCATATTTTTTTTTTATTAATTTTTTTTATTATTTAATTCTTTAAGATCCAGAAGATACTTTTTTCACCCAAGAAAAACTCCATGAATACAATATATATGTAAAACAAAAGCAATGATAGATAAACTCATCTTTGCACAAAATAAATGCTTGTAGGAATATCATTACTGATAAGATAAGCAATCTCACCATCATTATTACCTGTCATTGGCATGTGGCATGCATCTACGTATATAAGAATGTAAATTACAGTACTAAAAGTAACTTTAATACTCCTAATAATTAAGTTGGCACTAACCTTAAATTATATTGAATTTTAACAAAAACATTATTTATATGTCAAAATTAGATATAAAAATTAGTTATTAATATATTTGTGTTATACAGATTTTTAATAAATTTAAATTGGTTTGATATCTATTATTTAGAAGTAAATCTATTTTTCTTTTACAAGTATTAGTTTTATCATGCATTAAAGTCTTTTATTTTTGTCATGAAAGAAAAGATATTTTTTGTATTTTTTTTAAAATAAAATCAAAACAAAATTGACTTGCAAATTAAAATAACTGAATGTAAAGTTTGTTGTAAAAAGAAAATAATGACAAATTCTAAAATGTAAAATGACTGAATTCAAATTTGCAACAAAAGTAAATTGTAAAAATTTAAAATACAAAATTCAAAAAAAAAATGAAAGAAATGATAGAAGGAATCCAATAAAAAAATGAACTCATGACAAGCTTAGAAAGTCGATGGGAATGTGAGTGTACAAGAGTATTTTTTAAAATAGAATTCTAATTCTTTATTTTTCGTTGCTTTTCTATTTATAGACACCTTAGACCAATCCTTTCTTGACACATTGCTACAGTTATCTCATCAATAACCATTCCTTCAAAGGGTACTTCACTTTCTTCGACATTAACCTATTTTGTGATAGACAATTATCGGGATCACTTCTTGAGCAACTTCTAATTATGTTTATCCTTATCCCATCTTGGCGAGAAAAACTTGACAATGCACCGGAGACTCTTGGAATATGGAATATTCCTAATAAAAAGAAGCAGAAATTCTATTGCTCTTTTGTCTTGAGAAGACAGTTCCATTACAAGCAAAAAATTTTCTATACAAGAAGCAACATTAACATAATAGGGTATTTAAAGATGTGGTCCACAGATAAAAAGATTTGTCTCAACTATCTTGCCAAATATCTTACTTTTTGCAATAACCCTGATATCTATACGCTATCAGGAATTATTGAAGGACTTTCTCTTTCACAAGAAGAGGATAGTTCGAGTTCCTCCAAAACAATATAAGAAGAGTTAAGAAAATTTCAAACTAATTTCTTTACTGGATCAAACTCTTTTCCAACACCATCACTTGCTCAAAACTCAAACCCATGGGATAATCCACCGCTTTCTCATAACACTTACAATTATAAAGAAGAATCGGATGCAAGAGTTTATTCACTCTTATCTAGCCCAACACACGTGATGCAGGAATTGATGATGACACTGAAAAACCAGCTGAAGAACCATTAACTGCATACAAACGACTTGTTGATTACTATTTTCATCAAGAAGATGAGACCATATTTGCTCCACATATAGAACACATAGATGACATTATAGAGCATGAGTTAATCACTAAGTTCTGATCCTTAGTCAACAAATAATTATGAGTGTGTAATAAATATGTAAGGCAACTACTCAAATGAAGATGCTAAAAACATCTTTTTATAAAGATTCTTGTGTTAAAAGTGTACTTTGTTTGTTTAGCCACACTTTAAAAAAAATAACACTTTTATAACACATCAAAATCAAACCATACATTTCATCATCTAATGGTAAAAAAGAAGCATCTTCATATGAAGACAATAATAAAATCTTTATGGTAGTATCCACCAATATGTAATAATGGAGTTGATAGGATCCTTATCCTTATTCTCCATGTATCTGTATCTTAGTAGTTTGTCTAAAGTTACTTGTCCTTATATAATGATGTAGCAGGAGATAAGATTCCTTCTTATCTACCACGTATTTTGTCTTTGAATTTGGATCCTCTAAATTTTAGATTTTCACTTTAGAGAATAAAATGAGATTTCTCATTATTGAATATTTTTTCTCACATGTTTTCTCTTGGTCCCACCTATAAAATAAATAATAATAGATCATACTTCACTCTTTAAAGTGAAATTCAAAATTTAGAAGATCCAAATTCTTTGTCTTTATTAGAAGAAAACCTCTATATATAGAGGCATCCATCCTTGTAAAAGATCAACTCAGTTTCAATAAAATCTATTGTGAAATATTCATCATGAATACTTGTTCCTGAATGAGCTATTTTTCTCAACTAATCTAAATATTAGCAATTAAATTTAGTCATCAATATATTTATGTATAAATACATATGTAGTTTAATTTATTTTTAATATGTATTTATATTCCAATATGATTTTATACTAGTAGCTGATCTTACTGACTGATTTTGATGTAAACGTAATATGGTTAATTTAATTTTGAGGAGTGCTAGGGGGCCAACAACTTTTGTGATTTGTAGCCATCAAATAGCCATCAATAATGATTTTAATGGTGCGAGATTGATGTGAAATTTCATCCAATGGCTCACTTTTCTTTGCTGGTTACATGCTGGCCAAAATTTGAAAAAGTTGCTTGCCCTAGACTTTTCCTTTAATTTTAGGTGTATTTAAGGCTTATATTAGTTTGAAGGTTTAATTACTCTGTTGGTCCCTATAGTTTCACCAAATTTTTAATTAGGTCCCTATACTTTTTTTCCTTTCAATTGGATCCCTACACTACTATAAATTTGAAAAAGTTGCTTGCCCTAGACTTTTCCTTTAATTTTAGGTGTATTTAAGGCTTATATTAGTTTGAAGGTTTAATTACTCTGTTGGTCCCTATAGTTTCACCAAATTTTTAATTAGGTCCCTATTCTTTTTTTCCTTTCAATTGGATCCCTACACTACTATAATTTTGTAATTAAGTCCTTCCTAGTGTAAAAAATATTAGAGTTAACTGAATATTTATTCGCAAATTGAAGGTATTTATAATTAAAAACTTAATTAAATCTTTGACCGCATGCATTCTGGTAAAATTATGTTAATTTTAACATTTTTAACATGAAAAGGACGTAATTACAAAATTAAAAGCAGTGTAGAGACCCAATTGAATGGAAAAAAACTATAGGGACCTAATTAAAAATTTGGTGAAACTATAGGGACCAACAGAGTAATTAAACCTAGTTTGAAAGATGGTTATCTTTTCCATATCTCATAAAAGATTTGTTTTAGATGGAATTATCCTATTTCGCACCTCATCTTAATTCCTTTGTGTGAATTTTGTTATTTAGCTTCCCTCTCGCGCTTATCTCCCAGCAGAAATTGCACAAGCATGGAAGAACAAAGGGATACATATAGGAAAGAAGATAAAAAGTATAAATCCAACACCACTTACAAAAGAAAATAGAACATCACACGCACAAGATACATTCACAAAAGAATTAATAATAAAAGAAAATGCACTCCTAAGAAGAACACATGAGGAACATAGTTGGATTTAGAAGAAGCAGCACCCCTCAATCAAATGAACCAACGCATGATTTCTCTTTCAGTTTCATCTCACCTGTACCCCTCTCTTCTACATGCTCTCTGTGCTATTCCTTTAAAGGAAGTTGCAGAGCCAGTATCCTCAGAAGTCCCCATAACATTCCAGTAAGTCCCTACAGTGCCTATAATAGCCTCCTCATCTGGGCTTCGACTTGCCAACTTCCTTGGCAAACAAGAAACTGAAAACTGTTTGAGCTCTTCAGCTGTCAATGCACCTAAAATTGGCCTGTCTTCATGGCTTATCACTGAATTCGAGCCTTGTGAGCTCGCGGGAGTATCCACATACAGACCAACCGAGCTAGCCTTCTTAACAGGCGTAGCTTCTGATGAATCCAACCAATTAGAAAGGCTGGCATCAACTGCAATTTCCTGGCTCAACAACTTCTTTGATGGATCAGTTTTAGATTTATCCCTGAAACTTGGTTCTGCATTCAATCCAACCCAAGACTCTTCACTTGAAACACAATTCTCTTTCTGAGACCTTAATGGTGGTGTTCTTTTGGCCTTAACTGCTTTCCACTGACTCAGGTTTTCAACCGGGTTCAGCACAGGATGAACATAACCACTTCTATCCCGAGCATTCGGATTCAAGCCAATTGACTTCAAATCGCTATCACAATTTAGCATCGGATTCTCCACTTCCTCGACAAACACTTGATTCACAGAAATTCTTGGCCTTGAGCATATTAGTCCATCTTCAAAGTCCTCTCCAAATTCATCATATTCTTCTCCCATGCCACCATCACCATCTTCATCATCATCATCAGTAAGATCACTATCCCAGTAATCCATTTCTTCATCTTCTTCTTCATCACTATCTCTGCAATTTTGGTATCTATGGTTTGTTGAGTAAGACCCGGCCAAAGTCACCGAACTATTTTCTTCAGAGCAAGACCTTTTCTGGCTTGATGCTTCCAAATGTTCTTCTTCTCCACATTCTTCTTCACTCTTCTTCTCTGGCTGGAAATCATCAACCTCATCCACCAAAACAGGCTCATAGGTTTTCACATTGGTATCAAAAGTTACTTTCTTTCTAGTGCTGGTATTCAGGTTCAAATTCAAGTTCACCTGCTCCTCAGGTTTAATCCTAAATCCAACCAAAACCCTTCATTTAACTGAGTTATCAACTCCAAATCCAACACTAATAACAAAAAGTAGCATGCATTGTTATAAACAAAAATAGAAAGCTGGAAACTAATTAACTTACTTGACTTGTGATGAAGTACTAAGTCCGCTTTTGGAATGATCTTGAAGAAAAGATACAATTTGTTGCTCCCGGCTGCTACAATCACCTTGCTGCAACAGCATTGTGATTGATTCAATTAAATCATAGAAACACTTAAAAAAAGGGGAAAGAGGGGGGGAGGAAACAAAAGGGTGATGGAATTTGAGAACAAAATGAAACCTTGCGTCTGTTTCTTGTGCGTCTGGCATCCTTGGTGGAACCGAAACAACCAATGAAGCAACCCATCACTGTGTCTTTCTATGTCTTTTCAATGTGGATGAGAAAAGAGCAAAGCCTCAAGAAACGGGAGCTTCTTCAATGGGTTTGCTGTTCTTCATTACATCACATGCGAAAGAGAGAGAGAGGATTGTGCAGTGATAGTGAAGATTGAATGTAATGCCCCCTTTTCTTGTTTTGTTTTTTATTTTTTACTTTATTTAAGAAAAGTGGGAAGTGACCGTTAGGATAAAAACAGAGTTGTTTGTGGATTGTGATGACAGGCTGTAAATGGCATTTTTGTTATTATTATTGTTAATATTGTTTTTCATTAGGTTTTGGGTTTATGTCTGAAACCTAAGTTGATCTTGTGGTTTTCAAGGACATTGGGAAAATATCGTAACCGTTAGCGCTGTCTGACACTCATTATAGGATCCTTGGCACTTGGCAATATGGATGCGATTACAACGTTGTTCCTTTGTCCAAAAATTTTTTTAGAAGAAAAATAAATTCTTGACTCTTATATTTCTTCCACATTTTGGATACCAGAACCAAAAAATTATGAAATACGGACGACACTTTTTTATTTATGGTGTCTATGTATTGGACATATTATTCATTAATATTTGTTCGATATTCATGTCTTTTGTATTTAACTGTATTTTAATAAAAATTAAAAAAAAATTTGAATGGCATATAGGATGCATGTTAAAAGACAATAAGTGAACTAGGGTTCGTTTAGGAATTTTTAAAAATAATTTGTTTGAGCTTTTGACTTATGAAAAGTAGTAGTATTAATGTCTGGTGTAATTTTCAAAATCAAGTTGCAGTTTTTTAAGAAGCTATTTAAGAACTTATAGAGAAGTTAAAAAAAAACGACTTCACTCATAATACTACTACTTTTAGAACTAAAAACTCAAACACAAAATAATTTATTTATAAGTTACTTTTATTATAGTTCTTTATTATTTAAACTATTTTTTCAAAAGAAACTTAATTAAGTTGTTTATCTAAACTGGGGTTTAGTCTTTTAACATAAAAGATTTCATATTAATAAGAGTAAACTAGCATTTGTACCTATGAAAGTTCAGAACGCTGATAAATCTACCCACGAATAAACAAAACTACCATTTCTACCCATGAAAGATGGACTTTTGCTAATAAAACTATCCGAATCCTAAAAAATTATTTGAAATCTCCAAAATACCCTCTAATATAACCTAACTCTAACTTCTCTTTTTACTCCACAGTACCATTCTCACCTAAATCCTCCCTTGCCGCCACTCTCATCCCCAACCATCACCACCACTAACATTATCACCGTCAAAACCATCCCTTTCTCCTTTTATGCTGCCCTATACACCAGCGAACTCAATGACATTTCTCGCCGTTTATCTTCACACCGTGACAGTTCCATTTGCTGCTTCAAATTCGAAGAAGATGAATTCGAACCTTGCCTCTTTACTCACAAACCTTCCATGTTGATTGCATCGATGCTTGGCTTCATTTCCACACAAGCTGCCCTTTCTGCCGCGCTGGGGTTCTCTCTGCCGCGCTGGGGTTTGCTCCCATGTTCGCCGTCAGGATCTGACCAAGTCTTGACGCCGACGAATATGGCTCAAAATCAACAGGAGAAGTAAGGGATTGGACCCTAGTTGCAAGGAGAAGAATTCGATTCGGTCGAAGGGGAGTGGAGCACGGTAGATTTCGATAGATTTTCATAGGAACGGAAAAACCTAGAATGAATGAAAAGAGAACTGTGAGGTTGAGGATGAGGCACTTGAAGTCGGGTTTGGTTGTTCGTATGGTATTAGGGTTGGGAATAGATTTCTGCATCTGAAATTGCAGAGTTTCTTCTTCTGCGGGCTCTGGGTTTAATGGAAAATTGGATATCTCCACCATTGTTACACCAATTGAGGTTGTGAATTCTAACTCTAGTCTCTGGGTTTTGTATATTCAAACTCTGGCATGTGCTTAAGTTGGCTGAACTGGGTGTTTCATGATGGGTAAAGTTTTGAGCTTATAGATGAAGGTTGGGAACCGATCTGGGAGTAATAGAGGTGGTGATGGTGGTGGTGGTGACGGTGGTAATGGTGGTGAAGAAGAGTTTGAGTAGTGGTGAGATTTGAGATTAGAAAAGTGGTGATAAAGATAAGGGTAATTTAGGAATTTTAGGTGATTTGTTAGTGTTTGGATAATTTTATTGTGCGGAATCCATATTTCATGGATACAAATAGTAATTTCCTTCTTTTATGGATAGATATGTCAGCATTTTTAATTTTCGTAGGTACAAATGGTAGTTTACTCTATTAATAATCTTAACAAGTACATTAACTAAATGCATAATATAAAGAAAATTAAATGACTAGACTTTGTTCCAATGCTCTGAGTTATTTATTAATTACTCTTCAAGTATGTGCTCATTAATCACTATTTAATTATAGATTGCCAATTAAAACATTAATATCATTAGATATTCTTTAAATTTATTTTTTAAACAGTTTTTTATTATACTAATTTAAAAAAATTAAAACAAACACCGTACTCCTTCCATCTTCGCCACGTTCTTCTGTCAGGTTCATCAAAACGGTCTTTTTTGTCGCGCTTCTCTGCCGAAATTTGGATGTGTAATGCGTTCTTTATTTTTTCCGTCTCTTCTAGTAAAAAAATTATATCTTTTTAATTTATGCTTTTATTTGTATTTGAGGAAGAAAGTTTCGTTCTTATAAGAATGGCTTTGAAGCTGTTATAACTAAATAATAAACAATAAGTGCTATTTTTAAATCTATATTTTTATAATTTTTTATAATTTTGGATGTATTTACAAAATATTTAGTTTGTTATTTGTTATTTTGGATGTGTTTAATTACTTAATTTTACCAAAAAAATTATATTAGATGTATCTTCGGATGTGTTTTAAAAATATTTTATTTATTACTTATTATTTTAGATGTGTCTTGAATATAATTAAAAAATTATACCATAAATCAAATCACTTTTTTTCAAAAGATACTATTAAAATACTACAAATAAGGCATTCTTAGTCTTTCATATCTACTCTAATAAAATATTATATCTTTTTAATCTATATTTTTATTTGTATTTGAGAAAAAAAGCTTCATTTTTGTAAGAATGATTTTGAAGCTATCATAGTTAAACAAAGGGCAATTTACTTGAATAAAATGAAAGGGAGATTTGTTTACTCAAATGCAACAATTGCAATTCCTTTACCTGCGTGTCCTGATTCATTATTATGTAAATCGTGGTAAGTTACCACGTTTTACAATTTACAGATAAACCGTGGCAGGTAAGCACGGTTTATGAAGTGAGACGAAATAAGCATAAACCGCGGGAAGTAACCACGGATTATGCGTGGAGTAATATAAATACATAATTCATGTTAAGTCTTGACGGATTTCATATGTGGTGGGCCAAAATTTATGAAACTCTGACAGTTTGAGAGAGAATCAGGGGAAGTCTTTGGGTCACTACCACAAAAACGGGATTTAGCCACCAAATTTTAACTACAAACACTAAATTGTGATAAAAATAAATGAGCGTGTCTTCTATTTATCACGAAACATTGTCACATTGGCTAAAATTTAACATTTTGCCACAAACAATATTTTTCGTAGCTGTACTTTCTGCTTACATTAACGTGACTATCCTGTCTTGAATAAATTAATTTTTTAAATAACTTTATTAATGTATAGTATCATTTTTTTAAATATTCTGACATTAAAACATATTTATGAAATTAAATCTAAAAATATAAAAAAATAAATTTAGATAAAATAAAAATAATATTCTAATATTTGAGTTAATTATAAAGATAAAATTTATTTAGCTAAAATAATATAACTTGAATAGTTAATAAAAA
>NC_029790.2:23429462-23442875 GCF_000816755.2 Arachis ipaensis | reverse complement strand
ATATCAAATTTAACCAAAAAATATCCAAACCCCACATCCAACAAATCAAACCCTCCTTTGATGCGCCATACTATCCGAAGCTTATGCATGAGAGCCGTATAGCCATAATGCTTATCCAGCACCTTGATCACGATGGCTTCCTTATAAGGTTTAGCTAGATAGCTCTTTGCCTCCTTAGTAAAACTGACACTTGGTGGACGAGAATCACCCTGCTTACCTGTCACCGTCGCGATACCATCCCGGGATAAAGACCCTACTAATGCAAAGGCTTTAGACTTTTCTGCACCAAATGACCTTATCTCCAAAAAAGACCTTAGATAGCTTTTTTAAACCCTCTCGAGAAGAATCCTCCTTAACACCGGATACACACCCACCCACGCTCTCCCCCTTATTTCTTCCGATGGCATGGCCATCTTCCTCACCGTGTTTCACCCTCAACCGCTCGCCCCCGCTCTCTCCTTCTCTCATTCTCCTTGAGTACGTACTCTTTCTCTGCTAGGGTTTTTTAGTTCATATTCACTTTTTTTTGGATATAATGGAAAAGAGAAATTTTGTCTTTATTTACATGGTTTAGTACTCACTATATATTTTTGTGAGTACTGTACTCTTATTATATGCATAATTATCTTTTTAAAAATTATTTTGTAAAATTATGAATTAAATTTTTTATTTATACTATTATTTAATTGGTATATTCCATTAATTAATTATTTTATAATTATTTTTAGTTATAAAAAAATTAATACTAATTAATTTATAAGTCACTTATATAAAAGTTTGCAATTTTATTAAGTAACAAAGAAATTGATTTGTAAAATTTCGTATAACAATTTTATGTGATAATTAATTTGTCTAATATAATTAAATTTTAGTAACTAATTTAGTAATTAAAATTTATTAAACATTAACGTAGGAACGTGTGATAAATTTTTAGAGAAGCTGGTTGAAATTTTAGAGAAAAAGTTGGCAGCTCTATACAAATTTTTGTTATCAAAATACGATAAAGTGCCAGTGATATGCCAGATATTTAATTGGAGTATTTAATAAGTAATAGTTGAAATTTTAAATATATTTATTCCAAAAGGGATTAGAATTTATTTTATTTATGTTAAAATTTTTCTTATTTCTTAATATATATAAGTTTAGACTTGTATTATTATTATTATTATTATTATATGAAAAAATGTTAGATATTATATATTTTTACATCTGATAATGTGCTTGATGAACTGATAAATACACTCAACAATTATCTGTAAGTGAATTCCACACCGTATTTTTTGCTTCTTTGAATTTTTCTAAAGCAATGCACTAAGACAAGAAAACTCTCTTCCTTACTTGTCATTGTGAAAATACTTCTCTTCAACAGCTTGAATCTCACTCATATACATAGAATTTTTCTCTTCATAAACTGTGGCAAGTAACAAGGCTCAGGATTCAGTGGTCCAGAACGTTTGGACCATTAAATGGTCCCATAACAAAACATGTTTTTTAAGTTTTTTTAATAACTGTTAAATAGTCCTTTTTTAAATTTAATTACAAATTAACCCCATATATTTTATTTAATTATAAAAACAATTTTTTATTTTATAAATAATTATTTTATCATAAATCTATCATGTTTATTAACAATCAAGAATAAACTAATGATATAACAATATATAACGCCAAAATTGGTGTCCAACTTTATGTTCCAATATTACCCTTAATGATAGAAGTTCTCCGTACATGCATGTGTCGGTTACTTTAAATAAAAACCGTTAACAACAATACATATTCTTCTATCTCATTTTCATTCCGTGTTTTTACTAATAACCGTAGAAATGTGTAACCTCTTCTTCAATTCTTCATTTCAATAATTTATCCTTTTCAATTTTTCTTAATTCTCTTCTCCATTCTGAATGTGCTTCTCTATATATAACAATTATTTGAATGAATTTTTATAGTTTTATGAACTAAACAATGACGATGCCAAATGTTGATTTTCGATGCCAGGTATAAAAGGAGCAAAAGAATAATTAGCAGTGATAAATAATTTTTTATAGATCTTATAATTTTGTTTTGGGTATATTCTATATGTGAGTACTTTATACCAAGAGTTTGATCTCATTCTTCTGTTGTTAATTTTTTTATCTCATTATTAGATTCGTAGTTCTTTTAGTCTCACCACTAGATGCACTTTTTCTATATTTTTACTATTGCCATCATTCTCCTTCTTTCAACATCGTGATTGTATCGCCTCCATCCACTACAATTACAAATTATTACCTTTTAGTTAAATCTCAATTTTTAAAATTTTTTTGTATTGAATGATATTATTTTTTTTTATTTTTTTAAATTATTGATTATGTAAAGTATTGTGATTAAAATTTGAGTACATAAATATTTATTTTTAAATAACAATATATAATGCCAAAACAGAGTTTTTGGTGTCCAACTTTATGTTCCAATATTGCCCTTAATGATATAACAATATATAATGCCAAAATTGGTGTCCAACTTTATGTTCCAATATTATCCTTAATGATAGAAGTTCTCCGTACATGCATGTGTCAGTTACCTTAAATAAAAACCGTTAACAACAATACATATTCTTCTATCTCATTTTCATTATGTGTTTTTACTAATGACCGTAGAAATGTGTAACCTCTTCTTCAATTATTCATTTCAATAATTTATCGTTTTCAATTTTTCTTAATTCTCTTCTCCATTCTGAATGTGCTTCTCTGTATATAACAATTATTTGGATGAATTTTTATAGTTTTATGAACTAAACAACGACGATGCCAAATGTTGATTTTCGATGCCAGGTATAAAAGGAGCAAAAGAATAATTAGCAGTGATAAATAATTTTTTATAGATCTTATCATTTTGTTTTGGGTATATTTTATATGTGAGTTCTTTATACCAAGAGTTTGATCTCATTCTTCTGTTATTAAATTTTTTTATCTCATTATTGGATTCGTAGTTCTTTTACTCTCACCACTAGATGCACTTTTTTTATATTTTTGCTATTGCCATCATTCTCCTTCTTTCAACATCGTGATTGTATTGCCTCTATTCACTACAATTACAAATTATTACTTTTTAGTTAAATCTCAATTTTTAAAATTTTTTGTATTGAATGATATTATTTTTTTTATTTTTTTAAATTAGTGATTATGTAAAGTATAGTGATTAAAATTTGAGTACATAAATATTTATTTTTAAATAACAATATATAATGCCAAAACAGAGTTTTTGGTGTCCAACTTTATGTTCCAATATTGCCCTTAATGATATAACAATATATAATGCCAAAATTGGTGTCCAACTTTATGTTCCAATATTACCTTTAATGATAGAAGTTCTCCGTACATGCATGTGTCAGTTACTTTAAATAAAAACCGTTAACAACAATACATATTCTTCTATCTCATTTTCATTCTGTGTTTTTAATAATAACCGTAGAAATGTGTAACATCTTCTTCAATTCTTCATTTCAATAATTTATCTTTTTCAATTTTTCTTAATTCTCTTCTCCATTCTGAATGTGCTTCTCTGTATATAACAATTATTTGGATGAATTTTTATAATTTTATGAACTAAACAATGACGATGCCAAATGTTGATTTTCAATGCCAGGTATAAAAGGAGCAAAAGAATAATTAGCAGTGATAAATAATTTTTTATAGATCTTATCATTTTGTTTTGGGTAGATTCTATATGTGAGTTCTTCATACCAAGAGTTTGATCTCATTCTTCTGTTATTAATTTTTTTATCTCATTATTGGATTCGTAGTTCTTTTACTCTCACCACTAGATGCACTTTTTCTATATTTTTGCTATTGCCATCATTCTCCTTCTTTCAACATCGTGATTGTATTGTCTCCATTCACTACAATTACAAATTATTACCTTTTAGTTAAATCTCAATTTTTTAAAATTTTTTTGTATTGAATGATATTATTTTTTTATTTTTTTAAATTATTGATTATGTAAAGTATTGTGATTAAAATTTGAGTACATAAATATTTATTTTTAAATAACAATATATAATGCCAAAACAGAGTTTTTGGTGTCCAACTTTATGTTCCAATATTTAGAGTTTTTGATGTCTGACTTTATGTTCCAATATTGTCCTTAATGATATAACAATATATAATGCCAAAATTGGTGTCCAACTTTATGTTCCAATATTACCCTTAATGATAGAAGTTCTCCGTACATGCATGTGTCAGTTACTTTAAATAAAAACCGTTAACAACAATACATATTCTTCTATCTCATTTTCATTCCGTGTTTTTACTAATAACCGTAGAAATGTGTAACATCTTCTTCAATTCTTCGTTTCAATAATTTATCCTTTTCAATTTTTCTTAATTCTCTTCTCCATTCTGAATGTGCTTCTCTGTATATAACAATTATTTGGATGAATTTTTATAGTTTTATGAACTAAAGAACGACGATGCCAAATGTTGATTTTCGATGCTAGGTATAAAAGGAGCAAAAGAATAATTAGCAGTGATAAATAATTTTTTATAGATCTTATCATTTTGTTTTGGGTATATTCTATATGTGAGTACTTTATACCAAGAGTTTGATCTCATTCTTCTATTATTAATTTTTTTTTATATCATTATTGGATTCGTAGTTCTTTTACTCTCACCACTAGATGTATTTTTCTATATTTTTACTATTGTCATCATTCTCTTTCTTTCAACATCGTGATTGTATCGCCTCCATTCACTACAATTACAAATTATTACCTTTTAGTTAAATCTCAATTTTTAAAATTTTTTTTTGTATTGAATGATATTATTTTTTTTATTTTTTTAAATTATTGATTACGTAAAGTATTGTGATTAAAATTTGAGTACATAAATATTAATTTTTAAATTAAATTAAATAAATTATATAACAAAAAATTTAATGATTTTGTATTTCACAATATTGTTTGGTATATAACTCTGATTATTTGATGAGTTTAATTTTGATAGCGTTGTGTAATTAGATGCATGTCAAACTATGTTACACTAGACAAGGTGATTGGTATGGCTTTGTCCTTAGAAAAGGAGCTCCGAAATATTTTTTAGTTGCAACAACTATCTATCCCCTCAACCATTAGTGGCTCTTGGATTTCCCCCTCAGTGGGTACCTTTAAGATTAATTGTGATGCTAGCTATCCTGACAGTGGTGCTCGAGTTGGTTTTGCTTGTGTTAGCAGAGATTGGAAGGGAAGGTGGCAACGAGGCTGTCTGGGAACAATTGAGAGTCGTAGCATTTTGCAAGGAGAGTTGTTTGCTATTTGGAGAGGCTTTCTTTTAGCATGGGACTCGGGACAAAGAGATATTATATGTGAAACAGACTGTGTGTAGGCTTTTACTATTGTCAATAATTTACAAGATTGCTCTGGGTTTATTGATCCTTTGGTGTTAAAAATCTGAGATATCATGTCTTGGAAATGGCGTGTTGATCTTCGGTTGATCTTGAGAGATGTAAATACAGTAGCAGACATCATGACAAAGACTGCAATGAGGACTATTTCTCCCCAAATGGAGCTTCCATTGCCTTGGAAGGAGTTTGAGAGTAGTATTCAGCGGGACTGCCTTTCTTAAGCAGTTTCTTGTTTTTTTTTCTTTCTTAGTTTTTGTTTATTTTCTTTTAAGTCACAAAAAAAACTATTTTACACTAATAGAACATCAAAATTAAATTCTTATTTGATTAACATAGAAAAGACGCAAAAAAAAAAAAAAATTGCACCTACCAATAATTTGTTAAAATATTAATATATTTATTTTCTAAACAATTAATGATGTAGAGTACTGATATTCAAGTACATGCAAATTCGTTCATAATTAAATTAAAATAAATAACTTATATTGCAAAAAAAATTATTAATTTAATATTATTCATTTGACATATGGTACTAATTATTTGATTGGCATATAAAAGACGCAAAAAAAATCTGTACCTATATGGTAAAGTAAAAAAATTCTCATGGATATTTTGCTAATTCTTTTTTGAATTTTTAATCAATTCTATGTTTGTTAATATTATTTTTTTTACTGAATATTAGATAACATATAACGTTGAAGATGTGGTAGGATAAAAATATTTATTAATTAATTTTTTTAAATAACCTGATAACACAATAAACATCTAAATTTTCTATTATATATTTTTTAACGTTTCAACTTTTACGATATTATACAGCCTAATCTAGATAGCCAAAATACAGTAAAATAAGTAACAAGAAGATATAGAATTTTACTTTTTGATTTGATGATTTGAGCAAAATTTTGAATGTTTTATGTCGTACATCTTTTTTAATCGAATAATAAGATAACTTAAAATGCACATCAAGAAAAAACTATTATTTTTATACATCTAGATATTCAAAAAACACAAAAATTAATTCTTTTAACAACACTTTAACGACTGATAAAAGTTAACACAATAAATGATTATAGATCAAAGTGATAGATAAGATTGAAAGTTGCGATAATGGTACTTGATGATCATTAATTACGATCGGGTGAAGAGAAGGTGGGAGGAGAAGAAGAAAATGAGAAGGAGAACAAGGCAATAATAGTGTGTGATATAGAAAATAATAATAAGAGAAAATAATAATGTGTGATACAATAAGAAGATATAATAAAAGTATAAATTAATAATTAAAAAAAATAAAATTAAAGATAATTTAATAAATTAAAAATAAAATTTAAAAAATAAAATATTTTTTTATCTATTAGAATTATAAATATAAAATTAAAAAAAAAATACCTTGAATGTAAATTTAATTTTAACATCCTAAAAGTTAAATAACTTATAAAATTTTTATATTTATTTTTAATTTTTAAATTATTTTATCAAATCTATAATTAATTGAATTCTTTTTTTTTCCAAAGATAATATGTTATATTTCATTAATTATTAAAAAATAAAATACAAAGATGTCCAAAAGCAGAACAGCATAATAAAAGATGAGAATTTCCCAAAAACACTACACTGAAGGTATTCACCCAACGGTGCGTGGTCGAAAAATGAAGAAAAATCTTAAAGAAGAAATAATGATAAATCAAATTGAATGCAACTAAGAGCTTGTCTCATGGAGATGACGACCTAAACTGGGAGTTCTTTGGATTTCACGAAGCAACTTGACAGAGCTTGCTAGAATGGCAGACGGCATAGAAGTAGAACCTTCAAAAATCAATTAGTTGCGAGCTTTCCAGCAGTTCCAGCAAATGATGGCAAGCAATTGAGGATTACGGTCAGCATTCTTCAACGGGTTAAGTATCTCTATTGATGCAGTCCACCATGTCCAAAAGTGGTTAGAACTCTGAGGGGGAAGACAGTCATGAAGATAACTCTGAGACCATACGTCTTTAATTCTAGAACAATCGATCAAACAATGAGTGACTGTTTCCGTTGATTCATGACAGCAAGGGCATATTAGTGATATAGATGGGATGCGGTGATGAATCTGAGCAAGCACCGGAAGTCGGCCATGGAGAGCTTTTCAGATAAATAACTTAATTTTGTGAGGCAAGTTCAACTTCCATAGATCAATCCACGGCTTTTTCTGCTGCATATAATTAGGGCAAAGTTTCAGAGGCGGATGGTAAAATAAATAGCCAATTCTGTAACCTGAAGCTGTATCATATTGCTTGGATTTGTTCAAATCCCATTGCAATTTATCCCTACTCTGCTGAATTTTAACTGACAAAATCATGTTTGCAACGTCTTGGGGAAATAATTCTTGAATGAGATTCTGATTCCAATTTCTATCTTCAGTAATTAGATCTTTAACTCTTGGAACCAACTCAGAAATAGCCTGTCTATTTGGCATGTCAGAAATCATTAAAGGATACGGAGGAGGCAGCCAAGGATCCTCAAAGGTTCGGATATTCTCACCAGTACCCACAGCCCAATTAAGACCTTTTTCAACAATCTTTCAGCCTTCCGGTATGCTCCTCCATCCCCAAGAAGGTAAGACTCCAATTTTTGCCGTTATAGCATTACCATTGCTAAAGTATTTACCTCTTAAGATTTTGGATAATAAGGAAGTAGGCTGTATTACAAGTCGCCAAAACTGTTTGCCTAAAAGCGCCAGATTTTGGATTCTGAGATCTTTAAATCCAAGGCCTCCTTCTTTTCGTGGGCGAGTCATAGTGTCCCAACTAATCCAAGCCATCCTCCTTTCAGAACCTTTTTGTCCCCACCAGAACTGAGAAAGTAGAGAGTGAATTTCTGAAATTAAACCATCAGGCAACTTGAAGCAAGACAATGTATAAATAGGAATAGCTTCTCCCACTGCCTTAAGCAATACGTGTCTACCACCTGACGAAAGAAGATTGCGCTTCCACCCTTGGATTCTTTTCTGAACATTTTCTTTGATCATACTAAAAGAAGCCTTTTTCGATTTAGAGACTGTAGAAGACAAACCAAGGTATTTATCCTGAGCCCAATATGATTAATATTCATAGAGTTAGCCAGTAGTGTACGAGTAGTGGACGGAGTGTTGTGGCTAAAGAATACAGCAGATTTATTAAGATTTACCCTCTGGCCACTGATGCTTTCATAAGAATTCAATAAATGCAGGATATTTGAACATGCTTCAGGATTAGCCTTACAGAAAAATGGAATCATCAGCAAACAGGAGGTGGTTGACCTTGGGACATCGCCTATGTATCTGAAGACCCTGAATTAGTCTGTTTTGTTCTGCCTTGTGTAGCAAGAAGGAGAAAACTTCTGCACAAAAAAGAAAAAGATAGGGGGATAGAGGATCTCCTTGTCGAATACCTCTATTTGGGTTGAAGAAACCATAAGGTTGTCCTTCCACAATAACAGAATAAGAAACAGTTGAATTTCTTCGGGTTCGATTTCTAAATTTCTGATGAAAGAAACCTGTATTATGATCACGAGATTTGAGCCATTTGACTCTAAACTTATCTTTCCAATAATATTCCTCATTTTGCAATGCTTTTTCAAGTTTGTCCTCTATTTCTGAAATGATGTCGCCTCCATGAATTCCTGCTAAACGAAGTTCCTCTAATTCCGACTGTAGTAAATCAATCTCCACCTTCGAATTAGATCTGTGTTCTTGTTGCCATCTGACAATCTTATGCCGACAACTCTTTATTTTTTGAGCTAGGATATACATGGCTGAACCATCAATCTGTTCATGCCAAACCTCTCTAACAATCTGCCTTATTTCATCATTGGAACACCATCTTTCTTGGAATTTGAATCGGCGTTTAGATATCTCAGTTCTCGGATTAGAGTCTAAGAGAAGAGAGGCGTGATCCGAGCCTGATGATCATTTGAACTGAGATAAACACCTAGAACACCATAGGGATCATTAGAACCAGCTGTCAGAACTGATGCCACAATGAAAAATCTACCATGCTGTAAAATCTGAACATTGCAACCATCCCTCCATGCCATTGCCAAACCCCCTGATAATCTATCTGGATCTACAATAAACCATTCCTTGAAACCACAAGATCTTAGTTTTCCTTCAACTTGTCGATATTAATTTTTTGTTTCACAGATAAAACCAACCTCGGGGGAGTAGGATTTGCAAATCCCTTTATGAGGAGTACGTACTCCCACACAAAAAAAATAAAAAATTTGGAAAGATAGGAGACTCGAACCCGCAACCTCAAATGGCATAGACTCCCCATACTCAATTAAGAGATTACGGGTTTGAGTCACATATCTTTCCAAATTTTGTAATGAGTTATAGCTCAAATGACATAGACTCCCCATACTCAATTAAGAGGTCGCGGGTTCGAGTCACATATCTTTCCAAATTTTGCCAATGAGTTATAGCTCAAATGGCATAGACTCCCCATATTCAACTAAGAGGTTGCGGGTTCGAGTCTCCTATCTTTCTAAATTTTTAATTGAGTAATAGCTCAAATGGCATAGACTCCCCATACTCAATTAAGAGGTTGCGGGTTTGAGTCTCCTATCTTTCCAAATTTTGCCAATGAGTAATAGCTCAAATGGCATAGGCTCCCCATATTCAATTAAGAGGTTGCGGGTTCGAGTCTCCTATCTTTCCAAATTTTAAGCCAATGAGTAGCTCAAATGGCATAGACTCCCCGTACTCAATTAAGAGGTTGCGGGTTCGAGTCTCCTATCTTTCCAAATTTTTGCCAATGAGTAATAGCTCAAATGGCATAGACTCCCCATACTTAATTAAGAGGTTGCGGGTTCGAGTTTCCTATCTTTCCAAATTTATAATTAATTGAATTCATCCCTATAATAAGAAATCAATTTAATTGAATAATCTTAAAGCGTTTATATAGTTATTTCTATGGTCAATAAATCTGACAATTTTTCAAGACTCAAAAAGTTATTGATAAGGAGATGTATGATGAATTACAAAAATTTTTCTCACGTACATAATTTTTATATTCTTCTATTTTGTTTATTAATTATTCTTATAGTTTGATATTTAAAAACGAAAAAAATAAGTATTTTTATTTCTTCTATTTTTTTATTATTTATAGGAAAATGAAGGCCTCTTTAGATTTAGATCCATATTTTGGCCTACCACTTAAAAAAGATGAAGACAAATATAAATATTTATAAAATTTAAATAAAAATGATCTTTTGTAAATAACTAATATGTATTTTGGTTTATATATAATCTTTTTGAATCAGGATAATATTATTATCATTATTTGTTGAACTATGTTTTTTCTTTCCTTCAAAACATATCTTAATAAAAATATTTGTAACAATAATTTACATCCAATAAGAATATCTTAACGAGGTTACTGTGAAAAAATGGGTAGAAATTTTTTTATTTAACGTAACCGACGGAAGAATTTTTTTTAATAATAAACCTCTCTTTAAGAATAATATTGGAATTTAAATTTAGACACTAATTATCATTATATATTGCATATAAGCATCAAGAGTATATTATTAAAATAGTATGATAATAATTTAAAGAGAAAAATTATTCTTTGTACATTTAATTAAAAAAATTACCTTGTTTAAACTATAGTGTAAGTGGAGCCATTTTTATAATCTTACAATTGAGAGTGAGCAATTTTTTTTAAGTGAAGCAGTTACATCATTCTGTCATGGGTTAATGCAAAATTTACAGAACGTGAGTACATGATTGAGTATGTAGTTTTAGATTATAAAGATAGGGATAAAATAGAAAAAAAATATTGGACACCAAACCCTCTGTATTCCCATTATATATTGTTATAGATATATATTGTTATAGATAAGTACAGTTTCTTAAAATTTTTGGGTATACAGGCCACTACTCGTCTCCTCTAAATCCGTCCCTGATTGCTAGCTAATTAATAATAAAAAGGTTTAATTACTCTGTTGGTCCCTATAGTTTCACCAAATTTTTAATTAGGTCCCTATACTTTTTTTCCTTTCAATTGGATCCCTACACTACTATAATTTTGTAATTAAGTCCTTCCTAGTGTAAAAAATATTAGAGTTAACTGAATATTTATTCGCAAATTGAAGGTATTTATAATTAAAAACTTAATTAAATCTTTGACTGCATGCATTCTGGTAAAAATATTATGTTAATTTTAACATTTTTAACATGAAAAGGACGTAATTATAAAATTAAAAGCAGTGTAGGAACCCAATTGAATGGAAAAAAAGTATAGGGACCTAATTAAAAATTTGGTAAAACTATAGGGACCAATAGAGTAATTAAACCTAATAAAAAATAATAACATCTATTTACTTTTTAGTATTTCTCAATGTCTGTGAATTAATAAAAGATAAAAAAAAATTTTTTTTCATTACACAATCAATTTCACGAATAAAGTATCGAAACGAATAATTGCAAAATTAGAGATTCTATTCACTGACCTCGATTTTGTAATCAAAACGATGGTTTAATTTTTGAACACTACAATGAAAACTTGATTGGACCTTTGCTGATTGCTGCAACGGTGATTAACGATGAAGAAATAGTGGATATTAAATAGACGGATAAAAAATTAAAAAAAATTGGATATTGAGTAGATGGATGTTCCAAAGAAAAACAATGAAATCTTTTATAATCAAAGAAAATGATACACGATTTCAATGGTGGGATTGAATAATTGGTGATGGATTATTCACCAATTTATAATGTTAATATTAAGGAAAAGATAAGATTAGAGTATCTAAATCAAAATAAAACCGCAAAAATTGTAGATAGAATTTTAAAGATAAGATAGATGAATAACAAGATAATTTCTAAAAACGATAACAAGATTGAAATAGGCGTAGTACAAATTTCAATCGATTGGGTAGCACACTTCAATTGTTTTCATGAATTCAATCGATTGGGTATCAAAAGCAATCGATTGAATTATGAGACCCAGGTTGTTTTGAAGCATTCAATCGATTGGAAATTCTAAACAATCGATTGAATTGTAAGAAACACACATTTTTAGTCATCGTTCAATCGATTGGGTAATATGACCAATCGATTATTTTTGCGAAAACTATACTACCCAGCAATTTTCAATCGATTGTTTAGTGGTAAACTGTAATCCAATCGATTGAGTTATAATTCAATCAATTGGTTTGATAGTCCAATCAATTGGTTTTCAAGGAAACACGATTTTATGATTCCTCACGAACGTGACGGATCAAATTTAATCTTTTAATCGATTAGAATAGCCAAAAAATTTATTAGGATCAATGAAAGATCTAATTCGTTATTGTTTTTGTTCTTGATTGTTAATAAACATGATAGATTTATGATAAAATAATTATTTATAAAATAAAAAATCGTTTTTATAATTAAATAAAATATATGGGGTTAATTTGTAATTAAATTTAAAAAAGGACTATTTAACAGTTATTAAAAAAACTTAAAAAATATGTTTTGTTATGGAACCATTTAATGGTCCAAATGTTCTGGGGCCACCGAATCCTGAGCCAAGTAACAAAAGTTTTTGCATTTACATATCCCTTCATAAACCGTAGGAAGTAACAAGGTTTTATGATCAAAGTTCTCTCTTCATAAATCGTACTTATTTATCACAGTTTATGCTCATCTTGGTCACTTCATAAACCGTGTTTACCTGCCACGGTTTACATAATAATGAATCAGGACACGCAAGTAAAGGAATTGTAATTGTTGCATTTGAGTAAAGATTTCTCCCAACCATTTTATTTAGGTAAATTGCCCTTAAATAAATATAGTAACTGTTATTTTTATGCTTGATAATATTCATCTTTTTATGATTTTTGATAATTTTAGACGTGGTTATAAAATATTTAGTGTATTATTTATTATTTTAGATGTGTTTACTTAATTTTATCAAAAAATTATATTATATGTATTTTTGGATATATTTTAAAAATATTTTATTTATTATTTATTATGAAAGAATAATTACAATAAAAAAAAGTTAACTTCCATTATTTGAAGTAATGTTG
>NC_029790.2:23402866-23429329 GCF_000816755.2 Arachis ipaensis | reverse complement strand
GCTTGGCTTCGTGATACTTAATGATGGTGATGACGATGTTACGTACCGGAAAAAAAGAAAATAAAAGATAAAATAAAAATAACTTTAAATAAATGACCATTTGTACCCATAAAAGATGAAAACGCTGACATATGTACCCACACTAAATCGAAACTAAACTTGTACCTACGTAAGATGTCCTTTGTGTGACAAAAGTACCTTGTCTTTAGAGGGTTGAAGTGCCACGTAGGGTACTTTTATCACACGGAAGGCATCTTGCATGGGTACAAGTTTAGTTTCGGGTACATTGATGACAAGTCATCTTAGCCTAGTTTCACTAGCCTTTTTCTTTAGTTTTCAATTGAATTATGCACTTTCTTGAGCCAAAAGCAAGCCAATTGGGTAGATGGCACAAGGTAAAGCCAACGTTGGAGCAAAAGTTAGACCCCTAACTTTTGCCCCAACGTGGATAGCAGCTGGATATGAGTGCCGATATGAAAAGTTTGGGCAAAAGTTAGCCCCTAACTTTTGCTCAAACTTTTGGTCCAACTTTTGCAAAACTTCAACCCGGTTCAATTGGTTCGTTTTGGTTCCTCTTCAAACTCCAAGAGCAATCAACCAAGGCCTCTTTCAACCCAATTCCAACCTCACTCCCGTGAGTTTTTATTACTTGATGCGACCCGGTATACTTGCCGGTTAGATTTGTGTGTTTTGGGAGGATTCGTTTCTCCACCAAAATAACTCATCAAGTTTTTGGCGCCGTTGCCGGGGATTGATTAGATTGACAATGATTAAATGAAGTGGTGATCTAGATCAAGCACTTTTTCTTTAATTTTGATTAACCCACTAACTGTTTGATTTTTTTGCTTAAACTAACTAACACTTCAATCTAGCAGTAGATTGAAGTGTCACTGGTTTTGTGCATTTCTCATGCTCTGCTTGTATGTCAGGTACAAGAAGAACCACACCCAATTTTCATGAACAAGACGAAAGAACTCTCAGGAGGTTAAGAAGAGCTGAAAGAGGGAAAAATATTGTTGGAGAAGAGGAATCAGACGAGGAATTTCAAGAGATAGAGGAACATTCAACCAATCCACCAGGTGGAGCAGACAACAACAATAACAACCCACCCCAGAGGAGAGTTTTGGCCTCCTACACCTTTGCAAATCCTAGACATTGTGGAAGCAGCATCTTAGCTCCAAATGTCAATGCTAACAATTTTGAACTCAAGCCACAACTCATCACTTTGGTTCAGAACAATTGCTCTTTTGGTGGAGGACCACTTGAAGACCCGCACCAACACTTATCCACTTTCTTGAGGATATGCAACACTGTCAAAACTAATGGTGTACCTCCTGATAGTTATAAGCTGATGCTATTCCCATTTTCTCTCAGGGACAAGGCCACTCAATGGTTGGAATCTTTTCCAAGGGACAGCATCAACAACTGGGATGATTTGGTAACCAAGTTTCTTGCCAAGTTTTATCCATCTCAGAGGATTATAAGGTTGAAGGCTGAGGTACAAACATTTACACAAATGGAGGCTGAACCCATCTATGAGGCATGGGAGAGGTACAAGGCTCTAATCAGGAAATGTCCCCCTGCCATGTTTAATGAGTGGGAGAAGCTGCAGAACTTCTATGAAGGCTTAACACTGAAATCCCAGGAAGCTTTGGATCATTCAGCTGGAGGTTCCTTGCAACTCATGAAAACTGCAGAGGAGGCTCAAGAACTCATTGATATGGTGGCCAACAACCAATATTTCTTTGCTCATCAAAGAGGGCGCCAACCATCACAAAGGAGAGGAGTAATGGAGCTAGAAGGAGTGGATTCAATCCTGGCTCAAAACAAATTAATGCAGCAGCAAATTCAACAACAATTTGAGCAAATGACCAAGAGGATTGATGGCCTCCAAGTTGCAGCAGTTAACAACAGCCAACCATCAGCCACATGGGGGCAAAATGAAGAAATCCAAGAGGAGCAACATCAGGAACAAGTCCAGTACATGCATTCAAGTCCAAATGAATTCTATGGTGATACCTACAACCCCTCATGGAAAAATCACCCCAACCTCAGATGGGGAGACACTCACAACCAAAACCAACAACCATGGCAGAGGAACTCAAACCAAAACAACCCAAGAAATAACCAAAACCACAACCAGCAGCAGACTAACCAAAACACATACAGAAAACCTCAAAATAACTACCCTAATCTCAACCAGTACCAATCCAACAACCATTCTACCAACCAAAATGTCTATCATCCACCACCCACATCTCATAACCCACCTCAAGTATCACCTGAAGCCCAGAGAATCACTAACTTGGAGGCCGTGATAGACAAAATGTTGAAACACCAGGAAATGGTCACCAGGAATCAGGAAGCATCTCTGAAGAGCCTAGAGAGACAGATGGGGCAAATCTCCAAGCAAATTTCTCTTGAGAGACCTTCAAGCTCACTGCCGAGTGACATAATCCCAAATCCTAAGGAAGAATGCAACGCAATACAATTAAGGAGTGGGAGAACATTGATGAGCAACAATGACAATACTAAGAAGCAAGTAGAGAGCAGCAAAAGACCAATAGAAGAGGAACAACCAACACACACAGAGGAAGCCAATGATGATGATGCAATGGCAAGCAAGGAAGCCTCAAAGAAAACTCAAGCAAAGGAGGAACAACCAAAAATTCCAAAAAAAGGGAATGAAGCAGTTGAAAAGCCAACCAAGAATCAAAAGCAACAAGTAAAGAAAACCTTTATACCTCCATTGCCATATCCCCAGAGGTTCAACAAAGAGGTTAAAGACCAGCATTTTCACAAGTTCCTTGAGACCTTCAAGAAGCTGGAAATTAATATTCCCTTGGCTGAAGCACTGGAGCAAATGCCTCTGTATGCCAAATTCTTGAAGGAGCTTATCAACAAGAAAAGAAGCTGGGATGAGAAAGAAACCATAGTGATTACTGAGGAATGCAGGGCCTTGATTCAAAAGGGGCTTCCTCCCAAGCTTGAGGACCCAGGGAGCTTCCTGTTGCCTTGCACCATTAGGGAATTGACCATCACTAAAGCAATGTGCGATCTCGGAGCAAGTATTAACTTAATACCATCCTCCCTGGTGAAAAAGCTGCATATAGAGGAGGTCAAACCAGTACAAATGTCTCTGGAGCTGGTAGATAAGTCAATGGTATACCCCAGGGGTATAATTGAAAATCTTTTGGTCAAGGTGGACAGTTTTATATACCCTGCTGATTTTGTGGTTCTAGAATCAAACGAGGATGATGGTGACTCTGTTATACTGGGAAGGCCATTCTTGGCCACTGCTAGAGCTATCATAGACGTAGAGGAAGGGGAATTAACTCTCAGGATGCATGACCAGAGTGTCACTCTGAAGGTATTACCAGAGGTATAATTTAGCAAGGAGAAGAAAGACTATATGAAAAATGACCAGGAAGGTCACAGCAACATCCCAATGCTAAGGATTGTGCAGGCTGATGAAGAAGCCCAAGAGGATATTAGAGTATTAGCCACTGAAAAGAGAGGTCCCCAAGGAAAGCCTACGGCCAGAAAAGAAAGATCAACAAAAGGAAAGATGAAACGCAGAAACAAAGCAAAAAGGGGAAGAACAGAAAGATTCCAACAGAGGGACTTTCACAAAAACTAAAATTTAAAAGACAAATATTATTTTTGTTAAATCATAGCTTAATTATGTGAGAATGAGTAAATTAATAAAATAAAAAACAATGGTGTGAGAGACGCTCGAACTCTTGACCTCAGGATGACTCTTAAGCTATGAGACCTACGCGCTAGCCAACTGCGCCACCACCCCATGTGCATGCATTTCTTGTGCCGTGTGTTATGATTTATATATTTGACATTTTTTTTAAAAGATAATTACAAAACCAACTTTGTGTTTATGTTTATAATTTAAGTGTTGGAATTTTCTCATCCCGAAAATTATCTATGTTAAATCATTAAAAAAAGAAATACTTGAATGCGGAAGCGTACCTGAATTTATAACCATAAATCATGAATGGAAGAATCTGGATCTTGTGGTTCTTTTGATCTTCCTCAACCAAAACCTTCTATATTCCTAGGTGGCTGAACTGCAACTCTTTTTGATGGGAAAAGAGCAACAAAGGCGGCTTTAGTATATTAGGGACCGAAACCCTAAAGGCCTATTTATATTTGAGCATGGCACCCATTAAACCCTAAAGCCCAAATAAAATAGTATCTAAAGTCCAAAGGATAATATATCTTAAAATCCAAAAGATAATTATCTAAAGAACAAAAGATAATATCTGATTTTATTCTCATTTAATCCCAAATCAAAAGTAATAATGACTTATTCAATTTAGCATTTATAATAATAAATGAGATCACCATTATATAAGTCATTTAAATTTGAAATAGCATAATTTGTGATTATAATTAATATATGTATTGCCCACAAACAAATTAGGAAATTAAAATAATTTTCTAACAATCTCCTACTTGGGCTATACATATATTCTTTCTTGACATAATCACATCTTATAAATTTTATGCGCGCATCTGAATGCTATTTCTCTCATTACTTTAACAATCTGGTGGGTCTCATACATTAGATATAGAACTACCGTAGCTTTTATCACATTAATGTCGTGACTAAACCACGACAATCACCATCCTAATATACTTAACGACATAGATCAAATTTGGATGAGTAATATGGAAATTACATGCCAAATGATCTCATGCATGTCTATTTCCAGCTGGTCCAACTTTAAAACTTTATTGAGATCAAACACAATACAAATATTGCAAAATGAACATTTCACATAACATGAAATAAACCATCAACTTAATTTTGCAGAAAAATAACTCAATATCTGTGACAAACCCCATTTGTAGGGTTTATCTTGTATTGATTTTTGGGGATTTTTATCACCTTTTACCCATATTTATTCAAGAAATAGCATGGTTTTGTATATTCTCCTTTAATTGTGCTTGAATGTGAAAACATGCTTTTTAGGACTCAAAATAGCTAAATTTAATTCACCTTGATTCTATTAGATGCCTTGATATGTTTGTTAAGTGATTTAAGGTTTAGGAGGCAAAGATTGGATCAAGGGAATGAAGAAAGAAAGCATGAAAAGTTGGAGAACTCATGAAGAAATGGAAGAACCGAAAAGCTGTCAAGCCGACCTCTTCGCACTTAATCGGCCATAACTTGAGCTACAGAGGTCCAAATGATACGGTTCCAGTTGGGTCGGAAAGCTAACATCCGGGGCTTCGAAACGATATAAGATTTGCCATAGTTGCTACACGTATGGTGGCGCGCACGCGCAAAGTACGCGCACGCGCCGTTGCTGCCACCTAGTTCACTTAAAGCAAAACGTGGCCAACGAATTCTAAAGCCTTGTGGGCCCAATCCAACTCATTTCTGATGCTATTTAACCCAAGGCTATGTTGTAGGTGATGAGGACTATAATGGAGATGTGTATCAAGGATGGGACAATCAAAGGTGGGAAGAGCCATATGCTTATGATCAATCCTCATGGCAACAACCCCCACCAATGCACTATGAGGAAGAGCCATTCTTTGATGCATATCAATCAAATGGCTATGGTGAATCTCCTTGTGATTTTCAAAAACCACCACCATATGCCTATGAGTCATATCCTCAACATGACCCTCAACCACACTCACAAGCCTATTTTTAACAAACACCTTCATATGACCCTAATCCATATCTACCATTACAACAACCGTATGAGCCATATGAACCACATATAGAGCCACCACCATCTCAACATCACCACTTCCAAGAGCCACCCCTTCCATGTTATTACCAAGATGAACCACCTCCAATATATGAAAATTTTCAACCACAAGATGAATACTACTTTCCACCACAACCTCCCATGGAAGAATACTCATATCCATTGATCCAAGGATCCAAGGATCCTAATCATATTATCCAAGAGGAACAAGAGTCAAGGGATCGTCTCAAGGAAGCATTGGATCAGAGCACCATCCACGCGTACGCGTACATGGCGCGTACGCGCATTTCCAGCATTTTCGACCATCCACGCGCGCGCGCCATGCGTGCGTACGCGTGGATTGAGAAGTTTCAACCTCCATACATTTTCCAGAGAGTTGTGCCTGCGCCGCGCCAACGTTGTGCCTTTGGCACAAACCTATTTGCGCGCTCGCGCACATGACGCGTACGCGTCACTCTCGAAATAAGCCATCCGCGCGCACGCGGCATGCGCGCGTACGCGCGGATGTCCCTCCTTCACACATTTCTTTTCTTCTCCTCTTTCCATTTCTTTCCTTCTCCTTTCTTCTTCCCTTCTTCTACCCCTTATCCAACACTCCCAAACACTATTGATAACCATTTATTTTAGTTAGTTAATTAGTTAGTTAGTTAGTTGATTAGTTAGTTTTAGTTTAGTTTTCATTTTATTTTCTCTCTTTTTATCATAAGTGTTGGAGTATTGACTTTGTTTACTATACATTGCTATATCCCTTATTGCCTAAATGCTATTTTAGCATGAATGTTTTTAGATAATCTTTGTTGGATTCTATGATTGAGGTTATATTTTGTTACTTGGTTTTGAGTGATTGTAATCTTTGATTTGTTTGATTCTTTATGTCCATTATTTTGTGTATTCATGAATTTATGTGATTGAGGCCATCATTTCATTTAACTCACTTACCCAAATGGCCCTACCTTTTATCTTCCTTTGTTAGCCAAATTTGAGCCTACGATTAACCCACTTGTTCTTAATTTAGCACATTACAAGCCTTAAAGCGAAAAATAATAAATGTCCTTAATTTGGATCTTTGATTAGCTTAGGCTAGTGTGTGTGAGTATCATTCAAGTGTGGGAACCTTGGGACATTGGGAGAGTAAAAGGGTAGTTTTGTATTATTATTGTAAATATTGGGAATTGGGTACATGCTCATGTATTGATTAAATGTATAGACCTTATGCATTGGTACTCTTGTATATAGTTTGAAAGAAAGAAAAAATGAGAAAAACAAAAAAAAATATATGAAAAGTATAGAAAAAAATGGAAAAAGAAAGAAAACGAAAAAGAAAGAAATAAAAAAGGGGACAAAATGCCCCAAAGTGAAGCTCAATAAGATCAATGCATATGAGTTGTGAAATGAAAAGAAAATGCATGAGTATGTGAAAAAGTGAAAAAATGGGTAGCTAGATTAGAACTTAATTGTATAGGATGTCATAGGTTAGGTGGGAAGTTTAAGCTTATCAAAGATTCAAATTTCAAGCTCACTTGACCAAATATACATCCTACCTTGACCCTAGCCCCATTACAACCAATAAAAAGACCTCATGATACTTGTATGCATGCATGAAATAAATGTTGATTGTTAGAAGAGAAACTATACTTGCAACGAGAATTCATTTGTGAATTCTAAACCGTCAAAAATCCAATCGTCAATCTGTCATAGGACATATAGCATAAAATAAACTCCCACTAAACCAAGGCATCACAAATATTGACACCCATCCAAGCAGTGTGCTCATGAAAGACTTTAGGGATCAATTCCTTAGTTAATGAGTTTGCTAGCATATACTCTGTTCCTATATGTTCTTTGAAAATCTGTTTTTCTTAAACTTTCTCCTTGACAACTAAGAACTTGATGTCTGTATGCTTCGATTTTGTCAAGCTCTTATTATTATTGGAGTATAGTACTGCTGACTTATTGTCACAAAATATCTTTAATGACCTTTCAATGTCATCTACTATACGAAGCTCAGTGACAAAGTTTCGCAACCATATGCCATAAAATTGGAATCAGAGTACCTAATGATCTCCAAATTTTCTGATCTCCGATAAGTAAGCATGTAATCCTTTGTTCTCTTCAGATAACGCATTACGCGTTTAACAGCTATCCAATGATCCATGCCTGGATTGCTCAAGTATCTACCCAACACTCCCACTATAAATGATATATTGGGATGTGTGCAGACTTGAGCATACATTAAATTCCCTAGTGCTGATGCATAAAGTTTATCATGCATTTCTGTCTTCTTAAGATCATTTTGGGGTATTACTTGAGACTGAAATTGTCTCCTTTAGCTACGGGTGTTTCCATTGGTCTACAATTTTTCATGACATACCTACTTAAAATCTTTTGATATAGTTCTTTTGTGATAATCCAAGAATACCTTGAGAGCGATCTCTTAGTATCTCAATTCTTAATACAAAAGAGGCATCACCAAGATCTTTCATTTCGAATTTGTTCGATAGAAATTTCTTAGTTTCATGCAACAAGCCTATATCGTTACTGGCAAGTAGAATGTCATCAACAGATAAGACCAAAAGGATGTATTTACTCCCACTGAACTTGCGGTATACACACTCATCTATGATATTTACCTCAAAACCATGAGGTAATGACTTGATGAACATGTGATACCATTGACGGGAAGCTTATTTGAGACCATAGATAGATTTTCTCCTTTCTCTGTTGGATCTCCTTAATGACACTTCTTGAGGTTGTTGAACTTGCTGTATGAATTGGGATTGAGGAGGATTCTCATTATTTTCCTGTATTATAGCAGCATCTTGAGTAACAACAATATTCTCATTGTTCTCTTGTACTGCAACTGGATCTATAGTAGGATTCTCATTGTGCTCTTGTACTATAACTGTATCTTAAACAATAATAGGTACAAAGACCTGACCATTATCAGTTACAGAATCCTCATCAAAAGCTACATTCCTAATATTTCCTTCCCCCCAAACTCAACATCCTAAAGAAATCTCGCATTTTCCGTCTCAAAAATAGACCTTGATGCAGGATTGTAAAACTTATACCCCCGTGAACACTCAACGTAACCAACAAAGTAGCAACTAATTGTCCTGGAGTCTAATTTTCTTTCATGCGGCCTATAAGGTTGTGCCTCAGCTGGACATCCCCAAATATGCAAATGCTTTATACTGGGCCTTTTTCCCAGTTCAAATTTCATATGGAGTTTTATTAACTGCTTTGCTTGACACCCTATTAAGGATGTACACTGCGGTCTTTAAGACTTCTCCCCAGAGTGATTCAGGCAAGGAAGAATGACTAATCATACTTCTCACCATATCTTTAAGAGTTCGGTTCCTTCGCTCTGCAACACCATTCATGCTAGGTTTGCCTGACATGGTGTATTGTGGAACAATACCACACTCCTCTAGGAAAAGAGCAAAAGGCCTGGGACATTGCTCACCTGAACCGTCATATCTTCCGTAGTATTCACCACCACGATCAGATTTGACAGCTTTAATTTTCTTTCCAAGTTAAAGTTCAACTTCAACTTTGAAAGACTTGAAAACATCCAAGGCTTGGGACTTTTCATGAATTAAATATAGACACCGTAATGAGAGTAATAATCTATGAACGTAATAAAGTACCGTTGTCCATTCCAAGAGACAGTAGGGAATGGGCCACATATATCGGTATGTATCAGTTCTAAGACATCTTTAGCTCTATCGGCACCTAATTTCCTTTCGTTTATTCTTTTTCCCTTTATGCACTCAATGCAGACTTCAAAGTCCGCCAAATTTAGGGGTCCAAGAATTCCATCCGACACGAGCCTCTGAATTCTCTGTTTAGAGATGTGACCTAGGCGTTTGTGCCATAATGATGTCGAATTCTCATTTAGTTTTCGTTTTGTACCCGTTTGCAGTATTTCATTATTATAAGAATTTAAGTCAAGCCTATATAGATTATCCACCAAATGACCAAAGCAAATATTATTCGAATTATAGAAGAGACTGACTTTATTGTCTTCGAACGAACAAAAATAACTTGATTTGTCCAAACGAGAAACAGAAATCAAATTTCGTCTAAATGATGGTACATAAATGTCTCAAATAAATCCAAGTAAAATTCACTCGTGGAACATAATCTAAAAGTTCCTATAGCTTCGACTACAACTATATTGCCGTTTGCCATATAGATGTATCTTTCAGCATCACTTGGCGGTCGGCTCCACAGGAAATCCTGTATAGTAACACTTATATGAGTAGTAGCAGTAGAATCTACCCACCAAGTATCAACAGGTGCATAACTTAAACTAGTCTCAAAACAAACAAAAGTAAGAATTATACCCTTCTTTACACGCCAGGTGGCATATTTGGTACAATCCTTCTTCATGTGTCCCACCTTCTTACAGAATAAACAGGTTGAAACTTGATCCTGTTTCTTAGTCTTTTTCTGCTGAGAAGGCGCATCCGCATTAGTATCACGCTTTCTTTCATACTGAGAAGATGAAGCCATGTGAGCACTTTCAATCTTATCTTGTTGTAGCCTCTCTTCTTCTTGCACACAGTGAGATATAAGCTCATTTAAGGACCAAGTGTCTTTCAAAGTGTTATAACTCACTTTGAATTGCCCAAAGTGTGCAGGAAGAGAAATCAAAATGAAATGCACGAGTAAATCTTCAGACAACTCTAACTTTAGTGCTTTCAATTTTGAAGCAAGATGAGACATTTTTTATAATGTACTCCCTTATGTTCCCTTTACCTTTATACCTCATGGAGACAAGTTTGCTCAAAAGACTACTTGCCTCCGCCTTTTCATTCTTAGTAAAGAATTTTTCAACATCCTTTAGGAACTGTTTGGCATCTTTATCCTCAGTAATTGAGCTCCGAAACGCCTCAAAAATTGAGCGTTTCATGATCATAATGCTCATTCGATTGGATTTCTCCCACTTCTCTATTTTAACCTCATTGAGATTTTTCGGAGTGAAAATGGTTTTCTCATCTCGAAGAGCTATATCTAGATCCATACAACCGAGAAAATTCTCCACGGTATCCTTTAAAACCTTAAAGTTTGAACCATTCAACATAGAAATACTGCTAATTTGTGTAGAAACATTGGTAGCTGAAGCCATAGTTTCTATATTAGAACAAAAAACATGCAGTAAATATTGGTTCATTAATGGGAAAATTCCATATTGAGATATCTAGAACAACATTAATTTTCAATCTTTGGATAGAAAAATTAACTGTAAGTGATACTCTTCATTGCAGTAATCAAATATTGTCAAAATTCATGTCACACATTAAGCCTTTCTTTGGACCGACTTAATGCGCACATGGAAACTTAAACTTCGCAACCTATTTATTACCGCATATATTTTCTATTAATTGGCTAAACAATAATATTCCTTTGGGCCGATTATTGACCGCATAATTAATAGAAAATAAACAAAAGTGTGCAATACTTGTTATTTGGCGAAACAATAAACTTCCTTTGGGTCGATTATTATTCGCATAAATAATAAACATTACTTTATTCTTAATTAATTACCCAAATAGGTATTTACCATTAATATGTGTATGTAATTCGGCCAAATATAGACCTTCCTTTGGACTGACCAATATTCGCATGAATTACATATCACCGTATTCCTAATGTTTTGAATAAATCAATTTTCACAAAAGAGGCTACTTTGGCAGCATAATGTTCAACTAATTTATTCCAAAACTAAATCTTTATAAAATAGGTGGGTATATTAATCCAAATTGTTACTAGTTTTCTTATGTAACAATAAAAAAATACTTAAATTCCAAAAGGAATTAAATCTTAATGATATCTTTTCAATCTTTAAAGAAAGACATCATTATAACTGAATTCAACAAATTTATATGGCAAAAAATTTTTTTTTGATCCATTAAGATTAGAATCAATCATTACGATTCAATCCATGCAAAACAAAAAAATAATGAATTTGCCAAAAGAATGAATTCATGTAGAATAGTATAAAAATAAATAAATAAACAAACAAACGAACAATCCTTTTTTTATTTAAAAAAAAACAGATTCATAGATTAAATCATAGTGCATACAAAAATTTTTATGATAAATATGCTAATTCTACGGATGTGCAGTGTCCAAAAGCAAGAAATTAATTAAATTCTTTTAATTTTACGAATTAACCGCTCTAATATTTGGAATCGAGACACAGATAAAAAATGGTATCCACGTATATAAAAGAATGCAACATTTTTTTTAATATACTTTTTGTATTCTTTATGTGCTCTTCATGTACTATTTGTATACTCTTTATGCACTTTTTATGTACTCTTTTAGTTTTATTAACATGTGCTACGCAATCCAAAAGCAGCACATATTTGAATCTAATTTCACAACCTCAAATTAAGATTCAAATTAAAATAAAATAAATTTATAATTTCTTAATGATTTAATCATAGATGGCTCTGATACCACTTGTTGGAATTTTCTCATCCCGAAGATTATCTATGTTAAATCATTAAGAAAGAAAATACTTGAATGCGGAAGCGTACCTGAATTTATAACCATAAATCATGATTGGAAGAGTCTGGATCTTGTGGTTTTTTCGATCTTCCTCAACCAAAGCCTTCTGTATTCCTAGGTGGCTGAACTGCAACTCTTTTTTATGGGAAAAGAGCAACAAAGGCGGCTTTAGTATATTAGGAACCGAAACCCTGAAGGCCTATTTATATTTGAGCATGGCACCCATTAAACCCTAAAGCCCAAATAAAATAGTATCTAAAGTCCAAAAGATAATATATCTTAAAATCCAAAAGAGAATTATCTAAGGAACAAAAGATAATATCTGGTTTTATTCTCATTTAATCCCAAATCAAAAGTAATAATGACTTATTTAATTTAGCATTTATAACAATAAACAAGATCACCATTATATAAGTCATTTAAATTTGAAATAGCATAATTTGTGATTATAATTAATATATGTATTGCCCACAAACAAATTAGAAAATTAAAATAATTTCCTAACAATCTCCCATTATACGCTTTTTGGTATTATTTTCATATAGTTTTTAGTATGTTTTTATTAGTTTTTATTAAGTTTTTATAGGTTTTAGTGTTAAATTCATATTTTTGGATTCTACTTTGAGTTTTTTGTGTTTTTGTGTAATTTCAGTTATTTTATGGCTGAAATTGAGGAGTTGGAGCAAAAGTCTTATTCAGAGACAGAGAAAGTACTGCAGATGTTGTCCGGATCTGACCTCCTTGCACTCAGAAGAGATTTTATGGAGTTACAGAAGTTCAAATGGAGCGTTCTCAATGGCTATGGAAATCTAACTTCTAGAGTTTTCTAGAAATATATAATAGTCTATACTTTGCTTCAGATTAGAAGGCCCAAAACTGGCGTCCAACCCCAGCTTCCTGCCCCCTTCCAGGCGTCTAGCGCCCACAAGGCAGAGACCAGCGTCCAAACGCCCAGAGAGGACCCCCTAGGCAGTGTTCAATGCCTTAGAGACCTCATATCACGTGGATCTCATCAAAACTCAGCCCAAACACTCACCAAGTGGGCCCCAGAAGTGGATTTTAGCACTAAAAAGAATGTTTTACCCTTACTAGTCATTAGTTTAGTATTTAAAGTAGAAGATCACTCTTTGTTAAGGATCTTCGCCCATCATTCAACATATTTTCCTTTTACACTTTGTATTTCCTTTTAGTATGAGTTTCTAAACCTCCTAGATTGAGGGAAGGAGCCCTGCTGAGTCCTATGAATTAATAAAAGTATTACTGTTTCTTCTTCGATCCGTGTTTGATTTATCTCTAAGATGCATACTCGTTCTTCAACATGGTGAATAGGATGACCAGTGACAATCAGCTCTATTCATCATACTAGGACCGCGTGCTTGACAACCGCCCGTGTCTACTTGGGTTCGTGTGAATACGTGGCTGGAAAGCCCGAACCGCCAGCTCGATTATGCATCTCTCAGACGGCTAATCCACGACTTCATTAGGGACTTCTTAAGACACCACTTCAGCCAATTTCTGGAGAAATTAGGGTCTTTGTGGTATAGGCTAGAACCTAAAGAAGCAGCATTCTCTGATTCGGAAGATTTGACCTTGTCTATGGCATTTTGAGTAGGATTGCCAAGAGAATGAACTGCTAGAGCTTCACCCTCCGTCAGATTGGATGACCACGGCCAATGGCGTTTGATCTGGAGCAGAGGAGATTGATGACCACGGCCCATGGCATTGATCACATACAGCTTGCCATAGAAGAAATCACTCACAAGCAAAGAAGACAGTAATACTAGAGTTATTTCAGAAAGACAAAGCAACTCCAATCCTTAACCATATTCCTATTACTAATTGCCCTTGTCTTAATCCAAAAACTTCTTGATCTGCCTGACTAAGACCTGCAAGATAACCATAGCTTGCTTCAAACCACAATCCTCGTGGGATCGACCCTAACACGCTCAGGTATTACTTGGACAACCCAGTGCACTTGCTGGTACAACTGTCGAAGGTGTGAGGATTCGTGCTACCACTACACATCTATATAACCATGTAACCAAGTTGGCCCAAGTCCAAATAGAATCAGGCGCATTAATGGCGAGTGAAAACACGCGCCAGAGACGAACGAAACCCCTCCTTTTTCATTTGCGTTTCATTATGAAAAAAAGTTACATCTTCTTCAACATGAAACCAATACATGAAACGACTCATTCTCTTCGAATCTCTCTCAACATCACTCAAACTTCACTCAAGTTCTCTGCAGAAACCACTACTGGAAAGGAATCGGGAGAAGACTTCGCAAGTAACAACTAGAAACGAATGAAAATAGCAACAGAAACTACCATAGGTATGAGAAAACTACTATTCATTTGAAATCTTGCAATGTCGCATTTCTCCTAGTTCTCCTAGGGCTTTGAGATTTGTTCGGTTCAGTGGCCTTTGTAATTTTGATTCACCAAGTGAATGTTGTTCGGTTCGGTGGGTTCCTTTGTGATAGCATGCAACAAATCATTTCCTAGCTGTTTCATTATTTATAATGTTTGATTTTGTGCATGAATGAGTTTCGTTAAGGTGGCTTGTGGCATTTTAATTGACTTGATTAAGATATATGTGCTTGTGCTTATCGTTGTGGATAGTTTAACTAGAGCTTTGAAATTGGTTGTTGCTATGTTCAGTACTTCTTTTGCATGGAGAAATACTATTCTTGTTGATTGAAAGTTGATCACCATTTATTAACCACATGAACGTTGTTCGGTTCGGTGGCCTTTGTGATTTTGGTTCACCAAATGAATGTTGTTCGGTTCAGTGGCTTCCTTTTGCTTTGTTCAATGTTTAAGTTTATTGTGATAGCATGCATCAAATCATTTCCTAGCTGTTTCATTATTTATCATGTTTGATTATGTGCATGAATGAGTTTCGATTCGGTGGCCTGTGGCATTTTAATTAACTTGATTAAGATATACATGCTTGTGCTTGTTGATGTATTGAGTGAAGTATTGACCAAAATTTTTCATTACAGCAACACAGAACAAGACAATGGCAACAATGAAGGAGAAGCCGCGCTATAACGTAAGCAGATTAAATATATTTATCCGCTTTCATTCGAATAATATATATTTTGTATTATAAATATATCCTCACATTCTATTTCAAAACTTGCAGAAAACTCATTATTGCAGATGCCAAACAAAGACAATAGCAACAGTATACAGGGATATGAGTCAACAAAAGAAAGATATAGTGGAAGAAATGGGATTTGGTGCCCTGGCAAATGTCCCAAAAAATGAATGTTTCTAATACCCTGTTGAAAGAATTGCTTGATCGCTTTGATGAAGAGAAAGGATGCTTGAAAACTCTTCAGGGAAAAATATACATAACTCCTCGGAAAGTAGCAGCTGTCCTGGGCATAACCAACGGAGGTAATACACTTTCCACTTACTGCTTATTTTCGGTTCATTGGTGTCCAGAAAATTAAATTGAGCCTTTTTGACTGATTTTTGCTTTTAAAATATTGTAGGAATTGTTTTCCTAATAAGGTTGATTACAACAACCTGAATCCAGAAGACATGGAAATATTTGACAGTGTCAAAAATATTTTCTTGGCAACTTTGACAAGGAATGTGCTGGATATGAGCGTAGAAGGAGAGGAAAACCGAAAAAAATTCAAGAGGACTTTTGTTGTCTTCATACAAAAGTGTTTCTTGCTCCCCACAACGGTAAGTGTGGTCTCTCCAATCCATAAGCCACCGATCTTTCATGTGAACAATATTCAGGAATGGGATTGGGGAAAACATGTACTCAACTTCTTGATGAAAGGAGTTGAAAACAAGAGAAAGGGGAGAAAGCAGTCTGTTGATGGCTGTATTTTGTGTTGATGATGATATACTTCCACGAAACCAAGTTCCCCCGCCCGTTCGCACCTGATGCTCCTTGAGCACTGTGGGTGGCCCATTGGACAAAGCAAATGATACTTGAACGGATTTCTACCGAAGCAACAGAACCATCGGTAAATACTCTACTAAAATTCTCCCTAAAATTTGGTTTCAAATGCTTTTAAAATACTCTACTAACTAAATAAACTTCTGTTTTAAGTTATAATTAATTTATTTGTCCTACTTGCAATTGTTAGTTTGTTCATTTGAATGTTTCTGCATTAAGAAAACATTTTTCTTGAAGATCAAATATTTGTCATGTACTATTCACCATATGAATATTTTCTGGTTCGGTGGGATTGCTTCATTTGGTTCACCGGATTGTTAATGTGTTTTCATTTGAATCCTTGTTTATTCAAAAATATTTTTCTTGATGATTAAATAATTGAGTCCTTGTTTCTGTTTTAGGGACTTCTGTACAGAAAGAAAAAAAAGAAAGAAAAACAAAAACAAGTAAGTTGGACAAGAAAGAAAAAGGAAAGAAAATAAAAAAGAAAATTGTCGAGCTGGATTCTTCTTCGGAAGAGGAAAGATTTTCCGAATCTGAATCCGAAAAAAGCATTCCCACGGATTCAAAAAGCAAAAGTGAATCTGAAAACCAGTAAGTTTAATTTTCATATTGATTTCATTTAACTTGTATTTGCTTAAATTTGTTCTTATGCACTTGTTCTTATGTATTGCAAAGAAGAAGAAATCGAAAAAACCGAAATAAAGAAAAGAAAACAACCACCGAAGGTGATTAAAAAAAAACCAAAAAAACAAAGCCTATGCCGATAGATTTAGAAAGCACAAGCGAATCTGAAAGCCAGTAAGTATTGCGTAATTTCTGTGAGACGTTTTGTTGATTGCATATGTATCACGTTTTGTTCAGCAAATGAATTAATTTCGGTTCGATGAGCTTCTAATTTTCATTTTAGCACTTTAATTTAGTTCGGTTCGGTGGCGTCTGTCAGTTTGGTTGACTTATTTGTTAGTGTCTTGTTCTTGCTTATATTTTTCTTTGGTATAAATTTGATGTGTTTGTCTGTCTTCCAGGGAAAATGAAATTGAGAAAACACCTGTAATAAAAAGAAAACAACCGCAAAGGATGGCAAAAACACAAGTCCAATCTGACAAGGAGTAAGTTTCTCGAATCATATTTTCTTTTATTGATACCTGCGTTTTAGGTTCCTTGATACTTATTTTATGAACTTTCAGAACTGAACCAGCAAAAGACAATGCTGTGGAAAGAAGAAAACGAGCATTGGAGATGATAAGAGAAAAGAGATTAAAGAAAAGAAATGATGGAGCTGAGTCAGCAAACATTGCTCCGGATCAGTTTGACTCACCAGAGGCACAAAATGAATTCTCTCAGACGTAAGATTCAATTTATTATTCCCGAGTTCTTTTTCTTTCTTTGCTTACTTTTGCTACAACATTTTCTAATTCCTCTATATTCAATTACTAATATTTATTTATCTTGCTTAGAGTGCTGACTGTAAATCTGGATAGCGAGCAACTCTTACAAACTCAAGGAAGCTCTACACCTTCTGTAAAGGCCGCGAGCAATACCAGGTAAATTGGTTCATTGCATATTATACTTTCGGTTCAGTGGTTGCCCAAAAATGAATTTAATGTGCTTCTAGACCTCTGCTTTTAATCTTGGTTTCTAATTTTAATTTGTTATCTTTTTTTTAGGAAAAATATCCCGGAAAGCCCGGTAAAATATTTTAGAAAAAAAAAATCTACCCAAGAAAGAGTTTTAAAACTCCACCAGTGTAAGTTAAAAATATTTATGTTACTCTTTTAGATTTAGGTAATAATTTTTGTTTAATTAATCACAAGAAAAATATGTTTAAATGTCACTAGAGCTACACCTGATTCTGAGCTGAAAATCATTGAGTCTCGACAAGAAACTCATTCTCAACAATTATTCAACATTAACTTTATCCTTGTTTACATTCCTTAGACCTCCTCTTGCATTGTCTCTTCCAAGTTCTGTTCAAGAAGAGTTGATCAAAGATGACTTCATCTATGTCCCTCCAGAAAATGAAACACAACAAACTTCTGATAATGAGTAAGTTAATAAATATTTATTCACCACATGAATCTTGTTCAATGCTTTTCTAGCTGTTTCATTATTTATATTCTTTTATTCAGTGCATCAATGGGATTCGGTTTGGGGGCTCATAAAATACTTTTTATTATTTTTAATGGAATATGATAATAGTTTAGGATAATTATTGAAATATTTACTATTTAATGCAGCAGACCTCTGGAACAGCAACAACAGCCCTGCAAAGAACCAACAGCGCAGCAATCCGAACAAGAAGCACCTGTTGATGTGTAAGTTTTACTGCTTATACAAATACCGATAATTTTGGTTCACTATATGGTTTAATTATGGTTCAGTTGAAACCAAAAATGAATTCAATGTGTTCTTGTCTTTGGACTCTCTTTTGTTTCTTACAGTTGCCCTCCAGAACCCGAAAAGCAGGGTGTTACGATGTCTTTTACGAGTTCTGTTATTGAAGAGTTTTTCAAAGATGACTATGTCTATGAAGTTTTTGATGAAGAGTAAGTTTCACATAAAAATTCTTTTTATTAATTTTAATGGTATAGGATAATAATTATGGATTGTTATTGAACTGTTTTCTGTTTAATGCAACAGCCCTGCCGAAGAACAACAGCAACAATCCCAAGAACCTCCGGTGGCACGGCAATCAGAACAAGAAGCACCTGTTAATGTGTAAGCATAAAATTCTTTAATATCATTTTTGTTTAATATCATTTCGGTTCACTATAAGTTTGGATTTAGGTTCACTATTAGTTTAGATTTCGGTTCACTATAATGATTAATATCATTTTTGTTTAATATTATTGTTAAATATCTATCATCTTGCAATGCTGCTCAACCTAGGCAAAGGAAAGATGAAAGGCCTTCCTTTAGCCTTAGGATAAGTCCACCAGCATCTCAACCAACTCAGCCCTCTCAACCGAGTGTTTCACAGCTTGAAATCCTGGAAGAGGCAGTGGTAGATGCTGGAGTGACGACAGTATTAAAGTTTGCTGAAGCAACAACTTCAAAACCAACCTTACCAGCTGCTGAATTTTTCAAAACCCCGGAGAAAAAGATAAAAATCAGGAACGAGTTGATTGAAAAGTGTTATCATTGGATGACACATGTGAAACTGACAAGAGATAGTAGCAATGAATATGATGCAATATTCGTCTTGAAACATGAGGCACTTTACGAGGGGTTAAGAGAATATTTTATGTCTCTAATGCCCAAAGAACACGTGCATGCCACGGTAAATTCTTTGCCAGTTGCAATAACGTTAATGATTTTTATAAATACTCTTATATAGTATATCTCATAAATTTTTATCATGTAGGTGGTTAGTGTACACAGCATGATTTTCAACCAAATAAAAGTTCGCCGGTATCAGAAACAAATACACATTGTGCCGCTGGATATTGTGGTAAGCTAAATTTCTTATTCACTGCTAATTACTATTCGGTTCAGTGGGAATGTTAATATTGATTCACCTGATTGTTATGTGTTTTGTTGAGTTCTTTTGCATGAAGAAAACTTTTCTCTTGATGATTGAATGTTTTTCAAGTATTATTCAACACATGAATTGTGTTCGGTTCAGTGCATGAATTGTGTTCGGTTCAATGCAAATGTGATTTAACTGATATTCGTTTTGCAGAATTTTATGTTGGGAACACATGGCGAGTCCTACACTGATAAAAGGACAAACAAGGCCTACCAGTTCGATATTGAACAATATATCCACCACCGCCAGTTTCTTGACAAAAGAAAACTTGCATCGCATCCATTTGTAAGTTGTAATTTCTAAAAATTCTTTGATAATTCTCTTGTTTGCTATTGTTTCGACTGAAATATTTTATTATTTTCCCAAATTTTAGCTATTTGTGCCAATTTGCAATGGAGTTCATTGGTGATTGTGGATTACCGATGTCAACAAAAAGAAATTCTATGTGCTTGACCCTGTCAATAAGCTGCCAAAAGGTATACCTAAATTGAGAGTAAAACTGAACAAATTTGTTGTAAGTTATTTTCTTGTAAATTATTCAAATTATTCAGTACATGAAATGAGTTCGGTTCACTGTTGTTGATTTATTTTTTTCAATTTTTGCATACCTTTCAGGGATTAATAATTTCTCAGATGAGGGTTTATGCTGGGGCGGAACCCTTAATGGAGGATGGACTGGGGTAGAAGCAGAGTATATCCTACTAAATGGTCAACGTACAGAGTAAGAATCTTTCTCTTCTATAGTGCTATTTTTAATATGTTTTATTTTGATCGTATTATACTCAATTCTTGCTTAGCTATGATTGTAGAATATACGTAATGAAATGGCTCGAAACAATTGATCCATAAAAAGATCAAAAGCAGGAAGAGATATAAATATAGAGTTTGGATACAAGTTAGTACTTTCTAAATTTATAAACTTCTCTCTTTTTTTATTTCAGTTGGGTTCATTTCTTATGTAACTAATTCTTTTCAATTGAAATGTAGGCCGAGATTGATAGCTTCAGGTACCAATATGGTCCGCACATTCTGTTGCATGAAATGAACAAAATCAGAGACCAAGTGATTCAGAAATTTGAAGCAATAAGACTCCCGAAGCCATCTGCTGCCCACTCTATCCCTTATTGTAAATTCTCATCTAGGGATTTAGATAGTAAATAGGATATACTACAATTAACTGGTTGTAATTAACAATATTTTGTTTAACTTATTTAAAAAAGCAAAAAATGCATACTTCAAATGTATATATGTCAATATTAATGTAAATGTTAATGTATATATCTATTCTTAATATCAATTCTGCCCACTCTATTGTAAATTCTCATCTAGGGATTTAGATAGTAAATAGGATATACTACAATTAACTGGTTGTAATTAACAATATTTTGTTTATTGTTTATAAAAAAGCAAAAAATGCATACTTCAAATGTATATATGTCAATATTAATGTAAATGTTAATGTATATATCTATTCTTAATATCAATGATATATCAAATGTTAATATTTATATTTGATTCAAGATGAATTACTCATCTGAGATGTTAATTTATATAGCTGTTGGAACTGTCTAGCTGCTATTTTATTCCAGGTTCTCAGTGAATGCAATCAGTGTATTTACCAATACATTACGAACACCAAAAAGCATAGTGAACCGAATTTAATACACTAGTCGAACCGGGAGTTGCAAACACATTGTACAAAAATTCAGAGACTATTCAATAAAGAAAAAATTGACTTTTGGAATAAAGAATTTTACAAAAAAAGTGACTATTGATTAAAGACTAACAACAGTCAGAAATTTACCCTCCTATAACCTTGGTGAACCGAAATTTGCTCATGGGTGAACGAAAATTCATATTAATAAAAACTAAAACTCGTATAGTCCTTTCTTGGATAATTCATATCTGGTGCATTGTAAAGAGTGGAGCTTGACTGAATCGATGATCCGGCGTCTAAAAGGTTCAACAACAAAAAACATAATTAATTGTATATTAGCAAAATGCACAATTGAATTTTTACCTAACCGAAAACAAGTCAAGATGAACCCCTGAACCCTAAACCCTGAACCCTGAACCCTGAACCTTGAACTCTGAACCCTAAACCCTAAACCCTGAACCCATGAACCATGAACCCCTAAACCCCCAAAACCTGAACACCTAAACCCTAAATCCTAACCCGTAAACCCTAAACCCTAAACCCTGAACCATGAACACTGAACCATGAACACTAAACCCTGAACCCTGAACCCATAAACCCTAAACCCCTAAAATCCTAAACCCAAAACCCTGAACCTCTAAACCCTAAACCCTGAATCGTGACCCCTGAACCATGAACACTGAACCCTGAACCCATAAACCCTAAACCCCTAAAACCCTAAACCAAAACCCTGAACCTTGAACCCCTAAACCCTAACCCTTAAACCCTAAGCCCTAAACACTAAACCCTAAACCCTAAACCTTAAACCCTAAACCCTAAACCCTAAACTCTGAACTATAAATAATGAACCCATAAACCCTGAACCCATAAATCCTAAACCCCTAAACCCAAAACCCTAATACTTAACCCCTAAACCCTAAAATCCTAAACACTAACCCCTAATCTAGGTTTCTAATTTTAATTTGTTATCTTTTTTTTATGAAAAATACCCCAGAAAGCACGGTAAAATATTTTAGAAAAAAGAAAATCCATCCAAGAAAGAGTTTTAAAACTCCACCAATGTAAGTTAAAAATATTTATGTTACTCTTTTAGATTTCTCATAACAAATTCCAATTATTCACCATTAACCTCATGTTAATATTTATATCTGATTCAAGAAGGATTACTCATTGTTCTGTTATTCTGAGATGTTAATTTATATATTTCTTGGAACCGTCTGGCTGCTGATTTGTTCCAGGTTCTCCAGTGACTGCAATCATTGTACCTACCAATAGGTGAAGAACACCAAAAAATACAGTGAACCGAAATTATTACACTAGTCGAACCGAAAGTTGAAAACATACTGTACAGAAATTCAAAGAACTAATTATAAAAAAAATGTTTCTATCATTATTCAGTTTCAGAAACACCTGAACTCTCTGACATATCAAAATAAGTTGACTATTCAATAAAGAAAAAATTAACTTTTGGAATAAAGAATTTCACAAAAAAAGTGATTATTCATTAAAGACTAACAACAGTCAGAAATTAACCCTGCTATAACCATGGTAAACCGAAATTTGCTCATGGGTGAACAAAAATTTACATTAATAAAAACTAAAACTTGTACAATCCTCTCTTGGATAATTCATATCTGGTGCATTGTAAAGAGTGGAGCTTGACTGAATCGATGATCCGGAGTCTAAAAGGTTCAACTACAAAAGACATAATTAATTGTATATTAGCAAAATAAACAATTGAATTTTTACCTAATCAAAAGCAAGTCAATTTTACCTTGCTTGGAGCTGTCTTTTTCTTTTTCTTCATGGCATTTGAGATCTTTTTTTTTCCAGGTTTGATCCAAGTATGTTCTTGGACTGGCCTCTTGTTTTGACACATGGTGGGCTTTGAAGATCATTCACATTGCTTAATGTTGCTTCTTTGTGGGTTAACAAACTTTTTTCTTTGCTTCTCTCTTGATATTCTTCCATCTCCACCTTGAACTTGTCAAATGCTCGGTGCAGAATTCCGGTCAACTCTTCAGACTCGGATGCAAATTCACATATATTGTGCGACCGAAACACCAATTTGTCAAATCTCTTACTTCTCGGCTCCAGTAGAGGTTCATCTTGACTGCTCTTGATGTGTGTATTCCTCCTCTTTATGTTCTTGCTCCACCGTTCCAATATGTATTTCGGTGCCACGTTATCCACTCGCTCAAAGCTTAGGACGCTTAGGGAATGGCGGTACAATATGCCCCTAGACTCAAACAGCAAGAAATGGCACTTTACATCTCGTGATACTGCGTCGTAGGTGACGACAAACTTGTTGAATGTGGAGTTGGAAACCTGCTCTATGACTTCATATGTTGTGAAACCTAGGGCGGAATGCATTAATCTTGTGATACAGTTCACTTTGCCTCTGAATTGAGCTTGAACTTCCTTGAACTTCTCATGGGTATATAGATGCTGAAAATGTGCCTCTATTGCTGATTTTGTTGCGCACGGTATCACAATGTGAAAATCTACAGCATCGAATTCTCTCTGTGCTTGCTAGGCAATTGTCGTATTGCTTCACAAATTGTCTCAAGGAGCTATTCCGTGTGATGAACTTATTGAAAAATGAATGCATGCTCTCGCTCCTTTGTGTGCTTCTCATCCCAGCCCAGAAGTGGTGATCCAAGTAAATTGGAATCCATATATGCTGATCCTCGTACAACTCTGCAAAAAACAAACCGAACCCATAAGGTGTGGTGAACCAAAAACAGTGCATGCTTTGGGAAAAAAAGATATGAGCATGAAAATAATTCGAATTGAAATCTCAATTACCTGAAAACCACTTGTTACCTCCGAGGCCGTACATTTTGAGGAAATCGATCCAGTTTCTATTAAATGCTTCTTTTGTGTACGAGTTCCAAACAACATGGCTCATCTCTTGTTCAATTTCATTTTGTCCCTTGTAGCCGTTTAATTTGCTTGGGATCTTCTTCATAATGTGCCAGATGCACCAACGGTGAATTGTTGTTGGCATGCACAGCTCAATTGCCCTTTGAATCGATGCACATTGATCGGTAAGAATACCTTTTGGTGCCTTCCCTCCCCTGCAACGTAGCCAACACTCAAATAGCTATTTGAATGATTGGATGTCCTCATTTTTCATCAGCATGCATCCGAGAAGTGTCGACTGGCCGTGGTGATTCATGTCCACAAAAGAACCTAAAACCAAATTATACCTGCATAAATAACAAGCAGACCATGGTGAACCAAAATATATACATGCACTGAACATCAAAATATATTTGAATGAACCGAATACCTGTTTGTGTTAAAGGTGGTGTCAAATGAAACCACGTCTCCGAAATACTCAAATGCAGCCCTGCTTCTTGCATTGGCCCAGAATGCATGTTTAATGCAGTGATCGCCTTCAAGGTTGAGCTCAAAGAAGAAATTTTGGTTCTTCTCTTTCATTCTTACTAGGTACTTCCCAAATTCTTTGGCATCGTCTTCTTCGGAAATATTCCGTGCTTCCCTTGTGATGTAATTCTTTTTCTATAAAATCTAGTTCACGGTGGCTGCCAGCTGCTGCCACAAATGATTGGTAAGTTTTGCTCGGTCTGATTCCAGCTTCCTTGTGGATTTCGATGGTGCGACACACGAACATGCTAAGCTCCCTGTGTTCTTTGAGCATCTCAGCCTGGTCTAGACAACAAGGATGTGTGTGATTCAAAACAACTTTGGAAATTGTCCAAAGACCAACATCCTTCATTATGTGTACGTAAATTCTAGCCAGACAATTTAACCCAGCTGAAGGGTTTGTCTTCAAAGTTGGAGATATCTTGGATTTCCATCTCCCCTCTCTGGTGCATACAATTAGTTGATTCTTAATCTTGTCTCCGTCCCGAGTCGTGTTCCTTATTTTCGTAGAAAAACCGGCATGTTTGGAATAATGTTTGTAGAACTTTCCAACTTCTTCTAGTGCCTTGAAAATCATTCCCATCTTTGGGACAAATTTTTCATCCACAACACAGCTGGTCTGCACGGTGAACCGAAATCTTAATTACAGTGAATCGAAATCTTAATTATGGTGAAACAATTATATAGTGCTTAGAAAACAAAACAGAATATATTCGTCTAATTTTTTTAGACTCTTTTCTGCATACCGAACCGAACACATGAACATGGTGAAACAACTCTATAGTACTTACCGAACTGAACAGTTACTCACAGTGAACGAAACCATTATACAAAACCGAATTCAAAACAACTCTGTCTACAATTTACATATTATCAATTCAATTCAATTCAATTCAGATACAGATTACCTTAGTCCATTCAATTCATTTCAAGTAAAATTAGCAATTGCATTCCATTGAATTCGATTCAAAATTCAATAATCTAAACCTCATCAAATTGATGCGTTTCGGAAGAATTATCTAAATCACATTCATTCAACTTATTTGAAGTTGATTCATTCGTTGTTTCAATTCATAAGTGCATATCGAAGAAGAAGAAGAAGAAGAAGAAGAAGAAGAAGAAGAAGAAGAAGAAGAAGAAGAAGAAGAAGAAGAAGAAGAAGAAGAAGGACGAAACTAATTACGTTGAAGTCAATCCAGATCCATAATGCAGAGAAGAAAAACGCGAATAGAGGAGAACAACGAATTTAATTAGGTTGAAGAAGAAGAAAGAGAAGAGGAAGAAGAAGAAGAACAAGAACAAGAAGAAAAACGCGAACAGAGAAAAGAAAGAAAACGCGAGAAGAGAACAAAATTTACGTTGAGAAAGGTTTACGTTGAGAAAGGTTGATCACGCAAAAAAAAAAAGGATTACATTATATACATTATATGAGGCGCGTGTAAAACAAACGAGTGTGGGTAGGAAAAAACGCATGTAGTGGAAGGTACTTGGATAACATCCATGTAATTTTTACATGGATGTAGAGCTTTTCCGGCCAATTAAAACATTAATATCATTAGATATTCTTTAAATTTATTTTTTAAACAATTTTTTATTATACTAATTTAAAAAAATTAAAATAAATATATTTAAATAGATTTAATATTTTTTAATTTAAAATACAAACTCAAAAAATAATTTAAGTAAAACTAAAA
>NC_029790.2:23402397-23402720 GCF_000816755.2 Arachis ipaensis | reverse complement strand
CCTCGCACCGCACTCCTCACCCGCCCCCTCCTCCGTCATGCCGTGCTCTTTTTCTATCCCGTACTCCTTCCATCTTTGCCACGTTCTTCTATCAGGTTCATCAAAACGGTCTTTTTCTTTGTCGCACTTCTCTGCCAATATTTGGATGTGTAACGCGTTGTTTATCTTTCCCGTCTCTTCTAGTAAAAAATTATATCTTTTTAATTTATGCTTTTATTTGTATTTGAGGAAGAAAGTTTCGTTCTTATAAGAATGACTTTGAAGCTATTATAACTAAATAATAAACATAATAACTGCTATTTTCAAATTCATATTTTTATAAT
>NC_029790.2:23401737-23402263 GCF_000816755.2 Arachis ipaensis | reverse complement strand
ACCAAAAAAATTTATATTAGATGTATCTTTGAATGTGTTTTAAAAATATTTTATTTATTATTTATTATTTTAGATGTGTCTTGAATATAATTAAGAAATTATACCATAAATCAAATCACTTTTTTTCAAAAGATACTACTAAAATTCTTCAAATAAGGCACTTTCATCTTTCATATATACTCTAGTAAAATATTCTATCTTTTTAATTTATGTTTTTGTTTGTATTTGAGGAAAAAAGCTTCAGTTTTGTAAGAATGGTTTTGAAACTATCATAGTTAAATAAATATAGTAACTGTTATTTTTATGTTTGATAATATTAATCTTTTTATGATTTTTGATAATTTTAGATGTGGTTACAAAATAGTTAGTGCATTATTTATTATTTTAGACGTGTTTACTTAATTTTATCAAAAAATTATATTATATGTATTTTTGGATATATTTTAAAAATATTTTATTTATTAATTTATTAGAAAGAATAATTACAATAAAAAAAAGTTAACTTCCATTATTTGAAGTAATGTTG
>NC_029790.2:23399622-23401632 GCF_000816755.2 Arachis ipaensis | reverse complement strand
TTGAAAATTTAAATTAAATCTAATTAATAATATATATCTAAAAAATAGGAATATATTTTAATTAAAAATAATATGAAAAATAAAAACTAAAATTTAAAAGACAAATATTATTCTTGTTAAATCATAGCTTAATTATGTAAGAATAAGTAAATTAGTAAATTATAGCTTAATTATGTAAGAATAAGTAAATTAGTAAAATAAAAAATAGTGGGGTGAGAGAGTTAAATCATAGCTTAATTATGTAAGAATAAGTAAATTAGTAAATCATAACTTAATTATGTAAGAATAAGTAAATTAGTAAAATAAAAAATAGTGGGGTGAGAGAGGCTCGAACTCTCGACCTTAGGATTACTCTTAAGCTATGAGACCTACGCGCTAGCCAACTGCGCCACCACCCCATGTGCATGTATTTTTCGTGCTGTGTATTATGATTATTACTTTTGACATTTTTTTTAAAAAATAATTACAAGAAACCAACTTTGTGTTTATGTTTATAATTTAAGTGTTGGAATTTTCTCATCCCGAAAATTATCTATGTTAAATCATTAAAAAAAGAAATACTTGAATGCGGAAGCGTACCTGAATTTATAACCATAAATCATGAATGGAAGAATCTGGATCTTGTGGTTCTTTTGATCTTCCTCAACCAAAACCTTCTATATTCCTAGGTGGCTGAACTGCAACTCTTTTTGATGGGAAAAGAGCAACAAAGGCGGCTTTAGTATATTAGGGACCGAAACCCTAAAGGCCTATTTATATTTGAGCATGGCACAGAAATGGCTTTCTTTTATGTCGTGAGCCATTCCAATTTCAACAGATTGATTATTGAAATACAAGTTGATTAATTATATTTTAAAAAAAGACGTCATCGCCAAGTAGATGAAAATTACATAATTATTACAGTAAACTAAACATGTTCAATTGTGTGCATAAACAACAAGTGCTACAAGACAATTAAAATAAGGGGAGTGTTAGGGGACAATGAAAATTTTGAACAACATGAATAATTACTAATCAAATGAAAATACAGTACATCCTAATTTAATGCTACTAACTAAATTTACTCTTTTAACCTTATTAATTCATATTATTTACACATTATTCAAAAATCTTATTGATTACCTATATTTTTTCTTAAAATAATAATTAAGATTGACTCCGTTTGTTTTTCCCCTCTAGATTCCGTTTTTAGTTAGCCCATGCAAATGGACAACGTAGAAGCTTAATGACCGCTATAAAACAAAAATAAGCTTTCAAAATCATATTGGATCCCAATCATAGCTTATATATAACATATTAATAATAGAAGCTTATTAAACCTAACCTCATAATAATACTCCCGAGTCCATCCCCACCCACATACACAAGAGCCAAAATTTTGTGAAGTGTGTGATATCTTTAATTTTGATTTTCTCAAGCATCATGGGAGTGTTGTTGAGTGAAGAAAAAGGAGAAGATTACACTGAAGATGGCACAGTGGACCTCAAAGGTAGACCCGTTTTAAGGTCAAAGACTGGGAGATGGAAAGCTTGCTCCTTCATAGTAGGTAAACATACACTGCTACATTATTTTTTTATCTAAATATATGAACGACATACATTTTAAATGTAACTATTAAAATTTAATTTTATTCGTACATTTAATGGTACAACAACATAATAATAAAAATAATTATTTTTTATATTGACTGTACATAAATAGCCGGATATAATTAGATATTTGTGTAAAACATTTTATATTGTCAATGTATCAAAATTAAATATTTGTAGGGTATGAAATGGTGGAGAGGATGGCATACTATGGGATAGCATCAAACTTAGTGGTGTACCTAACAAAGGAGCTGCATGAAGGGACCGTCAAATCTTCAAAAAATGTAACCAATTGGGTTGGAGTTGTATGGTTGATGCCAGCCATTGGTGCTTACATAGCCGATGCATACCTTGGTCGATATTGGACCTTTCTAATTTCATCTGCCATTTACCTCTTGGTATATATCAATTTAATGTCATA